>NC_064871.1:22619215-22689215 GCF_943734695.1 Anopheles maculipalpis | reverse complement strand
TAAGACCATCGATCTCCAGGGGCTTGATACGGAAGGACAGTGAGATTTTCTTTTCCTCCTCCAGCTGTTCCTTAGTCTTGTTGCGTTCCATCTGGGCGTTGGACATGCCGAACTGTTAACCGCAAAAAAAAAAACACAAAAACAAAATTTTTAATCAGCAGATTAACACACTTTTCCCAATAGAGACATCGCAAGAAACCCCTGTTGTGCCATACTTACGGAGCTATCCTTCTTGGTAATGGTAAAGTTGGGTCCCTTCTTATCTTTGTCTTTCATGGCCTGGAGCATAGCTTGACGCTTCTTCTCGGCCTCTTCCAGACGCTTTCGCTTTTCGTCGATTTCGCGCTGCTTCTTCTCCTCGATCTCGCGGACGCGGCGCTCCTCCTCCTCCTTCTTGCGTTGAGCCATACGCTGCTCCTCTTCCGCTCGGGAAACCTTGCGCTTGGCCTGTTTCTCCTTGAGCTTCTTGAGTTCATCTTCTTCCTTGGCTCGCTGTTTGCGCCACTCGTTAATGTACTCCTTCAGCTGTTCGTCCAAGTCTGAGCGCTTCTGGTCCTGGCGCTTAATGAACTCGGGATCGTCTCCCCTGGGAGGGTTGAGCGAACCGTGCGTGGGGGAGAAAGTTCACCATTCGCATTCGGGGAGATATGCAAAAGACAAGAGCACAGAGCAGAGTTTAGCAAGAATTAAAAAAAAAGCAAGGGAAGAAAGATGTACGGTTTGATGCAGCTTGATGCGGTCGCACGAAAGGATCACACATGCCCGTGCCCTTGCCCTTGGGAGGGTAGTACACGGGGTAGTGATCCGAGCAGCAGCAGCAGCAGCAGGCGCAGTCATGTTGGTATCATATTATATGGATGCAGTTTGAGTTTGTTGGTTGGGTTGGGCTAAGTTCTTAGCTCCACAGTGTGTTCAGATGTGTGTGTGTATTGGTAGAGGGCACAAAAAACACAATTCCCAAAAAGCTGTTCCTTTTTTGTTTGTACAGGCACATTCACGCACATTCAGCTCGTGTGTATAGAATGGTCAGTCTGTTCTTGTATGCCGGAAGGGTATGTGTTATATTGTGGGGCGTGTAATTTATTGAAAGAAAAAATCCACAAATTACGCAGATACACATAATGGTGGACACACTTAATAGACAACAAACAAACGAAAAAATGGGACACAAAAAACAATTGAAACACAAGCAACACACACACGCCACAAGCAGTTCGATGCAGTAGGTTTTCTCCTGTCAGAAGGATACAAAATTCAAAAATTTCAAACGAAAAATCCGGTAAACGTGTTGTCCGAACCGTTGTCGGCGTGAGCGAATCGTAGAAGAGATGTAAAATGTACGACGATGTAAGAAGTAGAAAGAGACGATCCAATTTGAGGGGGTATAATAGGCTTCACAGTTGGTAGTGATGGCAAGCGTAAAGCAGTTTTGGTGCAGTGCGAAAATGAAGAAACAATGGAGGATAAATGTATTTCTCTTGGGACGTTGAATTTGGGTTTGTGTGTGCTGGGGGAGGGAGGTGGAAAAAACGAAGTTTTTCGGCCAATTTTTGAGAACCATGTTTAATCAAATTTAAACTTTTATACCTCTCATCATCAGGTGAGCTTTTTAGAAGAGGAAAAAGCGTAAGGATTGAAAATAGTTGCAATATTACTGATAGTATAGGAGCCGAAGCGTATAGTTCACACGCGTAAAGACACGCCCAGAGGTACATTGTCCCCGAAAGTCCCGCGAAGGTACTGCTTGGTACTGCTTTGATGAGCTTTCTACTTCCCGTAGGCTTCACATCAAACGTGTCCCCACACAATCTTTGAACAGTTACAAACACAACTGTTGAACTTCGTATACTGGTCGGTGTAGTAAAGCTAGTGGTAAGTGTATTAATGGCCGGTGGAAGGTGAAAGCAACAGCAACACGTGGCGACCAATCCCGCAGGCATTGCGCGTTCCCGTTGGCGCCATTTTGGGAGACACCGGTGTTAATTGTGGTGAGAGCGAAGTGTATGTGTAATTATGTTGCAGCGTGTTCGGTCAATATGTTTGCTGGACACAAAATGAGCTTTAAATGTGACTCTCTAAACTTACTCGGATTTCGCTGCCGGCCTGGGGTGGTGTTTTGTGGTTGAGGATTTGGTTTTGTTTGAGAGGGGAGTTTTTTTTTTTTTTGTTTGGTGGGAAAGTTTGTTTGTTTGTGGTGATGATTTTTTTGGGACGGGGTGGTGCGTTCGTTGCATTTGGACAAACGGCAGGATAAGGCAAGATGATTTACACAGAACACAACAACGGCAGAATCAGGATGGATGTGTCAGATGGCGTCATTTTTTTTTTTTTTGGGTTTTGGTTTTGTTTTTGTCGGACGGATTTCGGAGGACGGGCACGAGCAGGATACGCATGGACGATGGCAGGCAGTATTTTGTACGGGTTGAGTCCAGTGCACAGTTGTTCGGGGTTTGAGCGGAACGACAAATGGCAAGATCGTAGACAACGACAACGTGGCAGCATGGTGTGAGGCGTTTCGGCGAGCGATGAGGATGACAAAATTACCATTGTACACAAAAAAGTGGCGTTCCGTGTCGCCAAAAACGAGTCAAAATGCATGTGTTTTGTGTGTTGTATAAAACGAGAGAGAGAGAAAGAGAGAAAGAGAGGGAGAAAAAAATACACAAAGGGTATCAAAATGATGGTACCACATCGTCGATCGTTGATATGTACATAAATGAGAAGAAAAAAATGTAAAACAAAATTAAACCAAAAAAACACTTAACACTATTGTACAAAAATGAGAACAAAACAACAAAAAAATTAGGAAAAAGGTTGTAATTCACACTGGTTCTGGAGCTGGAACTTGAAGGCGTCGCGTTGAAATGAAGCACACAGTTCATCGATGTTATGCGGGGCAAACCAATGAGTACAGTACGCCTTCCAGTGCGGCAGTGCATCAGTGCATTCTATGCCTTCCTATGGAACCGGTACGGTTCGCAGGACTTAGGGACAAGGATATAGTGTTTCACATCATTTGGCACCGGTGCCTACTTTGGAACGGTACAAAAAACTTTCAACCATCGCTGCTTCTCGATTAACCAACGTTCATTTCAGCGCCCATTTTTTTTAAATTAAAATTATTTGCTTCTAATTACAAGGATTAGTGTTTTTTTGTTTGTTGTTGTTGTTGTTTTTCATAACAGTCAATACACACACACGTTCGCGCGATTAGTAAAACATTTTTTCCTTTTTCTCTGTTTTTTTTTACTCTAACAAAAGAAGCATTTCGTGCACTTAGGGAGTTTCAAGGGCGGTATGTTTGGATTTGTTTGTTTGATTTTTGAGGTTTTTTCCTTCTATTTTTACAATAACTACAACATAAGAAATGTTTACCCACTTGTGTTGTTGACCCTTCTGAAGATCAGTTACAATCGATCGGTGGCAATTGTTAAATTTGTTTTAATTTTCGTTTTTTGTGTGCAATTTTTCCACAAAGAAAAACGATAGAAACGAGCTTTTCTGGGTACGATTAGCAGTAAACAATTTTAAAATCATACGTAACTTAGCTTCAACATACAAAAAAAAAAAAAAAAGATTGATAAGTCGATTCCATCTTGTGCGAATCGATTTCAAAAACCGTGTTTTTAAATTATTTTCTTTAAAATTAATAGTTCTTTTAAAACAAACTTTAAAACAACTTAAAGCAAAGTTAACACGTGTTTTTTACCGCCCCAGACGCACGCACTACGGTACATCTGCGGCTGCGTGGACAACCATTACGAAAAACTGTAATCAACCTTACACTATCCATACTAGGTCGTTCTACAGTACTTGAAGTAGTAAAACCACGGTTGGGTATATATTTGGAAGGTTGGTAGTAGTAGTAGTAGTAGTTGGATGGTGATGACAGGTAGGACAGGTAAGTTAACACTAATGAAGGTAAACGTCTTGAAACGTTTGTTTTTTTTTTTTTAAGGTAACAACTACAAGGACACGAGGACACTTACTTCCTGGAAATAGAGAGAAAATTCTACATTTAGAAATTTTCCTTCAAATTGCACTTTTGGGGTATTTTTTGGGGCGCAATTGAGGACGTTGGCGACTTTTATCGAGCAAGAATTTGGAGGAACAAAAAAAGGGGATAGTAAGAAGGTTGGATTGGTTCTAAACGGAGGTTTAGGATTGGAAAATTGAAATTGGTAAAAGATTGTGCATTGAAACAATGTGCTAATAAGAGGTGCGCAATTAGAAAAGTGTAGAAAAACTTGCAATGGTGCTATAAGATCAGCCTCTAGCATCCAGATTCCAGGAGCATACAGAATGATAGTTTGAAAATATTTTTTTGTTTCACGTGATAGTTATCTGCTTTACCAATTGTTTAAGCTATTTTGTTTTTGACCATTTAAAACAACTGTAGTTTTGTGTGTTGTGATTATGTGAGTAAATTGCTTATTTATTTTACTTTAAATGTATTAGTTTAAAGCGATTGTTGATTTAAATTTGCATCCTATGACATTATTTTTTTAATTACTGTTCCCATTTTGGAAAAACAAGCATACGGAAACATTGTTCGAGCTATTCTTCTACTTTTTTCCTAATTGGGTTGCACAACATTTATCTAGTTTCTAAACTAATGATAAGTTATAAAATAAATGCTTCTAATTTTTTTCTCTTTGGTTTAGAATTTTCTTTAAAGAAAATGCGTTTCGTTGAGCCGGGCACGAATTTTAATAGTTCTATTATTGACAATGGCACAAGTATTCACGTAGGCAGACGCGCAATAATAAACATGGCAGTGATAGTAGAGCATAATTTATCATATACAGAGGGCCACAAATAGAGATAAATAAATAGAAGAGAAAGAGAGAGAGAAAAAGTGAGCAAGAGAGAGAGAGAGAGAGAGAGAGAGAGATTTGACGACAACTGAACCTCAATGTGCCTCGAGTTTTTTTTTTTTTTGATGCACCGATTTGCTTGAACTTACTGTTCTTCTCTGGTTTCCTCGACGACCTCCTCCTCCGAGCTAAAAGAAATGGATGTTTGGTTGAGAACAGGGAATGGATTAAATGAAAAGTTGAAGGAAAATTTTGATTTCATACGGTTCGATCGCATAACCGTCGAGAATTTGGATTTTTTTGTTTTGTATTTTTGAATTCCGAAAGCCAAAAAGATAAGAAAGAAGGGAAGGAAGGGAGAGTGAATGGAAATATAGGAACTACTCCACCAGTAGGTTTTAATGGAGTCCCACCTTCATTATCCGCTAGATTACTGCCTGGAAAAATAAACACCCGTTTCCAAAATGATGCACCAAAGTGGAGAAAAATAAAAAAGACACCGAGAGAAGCAAATATTCAGCCGCCATAAGAGAACCATTGGCCTGAACGTTGGTTGGTTTGGAGAGAAAAAAAGGAGGATCCTTATTCTGATAAAATAAAACCACAAATTTCACAAACGACGTCTACCATTGCCAGGAACTAAAAATCTAAGTAAAAACAAAGTTACAAAATCCAATAAACCTAAGTAACATAGCTTAAACTCATAGGACGGCAAAAGACAAAACGAAAGGGACGAAATATCATGAAGAAAAGGTTAGCAAAATACGTATAGATGATAAAGTTGTGTGTAACGTTTAAGCTACGTGAAAACTGAACTGAACAATAACAACAATAAAAAACACAAAACTGTGTAGCATTTGAAAGAAAAAATGGAGAATTTCTAACAAAACAAACAACATAAACACTATTTGCAAAGAGGAAAGCATGGGCAATAGGTTGAACAGCAGACAGGAGTGACAGCAAAGTGTTCATCACTTTTTAGCTGACAGGAAAATTAACTGTATTTGATAAACGTACAAACGGGTCAACAGGTAAAGGGTCAAACTGAACTATCAAAATGAAGAAAATGGTGAAGGTGAAAGGCTAGGGGAAAAAACAGGAGTGTAGCGGTAATAAAAAAATGGCATCTTGTGCAAAGAGTTCTATGTAAAAACGAGACTTAACGATAGCAGAAAGAAATGGCAGACATTTTAAACAAAACAACAAAAGAAAAATACAGCTTAATAAAATGAAAAACAAAACTACTAGTCAAAAGATATACTAAAGGGGCAATAAGATGGTGAAAAAAAAAGACAAAACGAACCAAACCAAAGTGAACAAAACAGAACAAAATGGAACAAAACAGCGAAAGATCACAAAACGTGTAACACGACAGTAGGAAACGAGTATAACATAAAACGAGTGTGTAACAAATAAAAATAGCACAAATATAGAAAAAAGAGCGGTAAATTAAACCAACGTAACTACAGATGGATACGGTACAGGGGGTGACTTTAAACTGTGGTGGTGATGGTAGGTGGAAGAGGGTGGCGACGAACGGTCAAACGAGCAGTAGTACTGTGCTTTTCGGTTTTCGTGTGTTTTTTTTTAATTTTTTGTCTGGGTGCGATCGTGTAGAGCAATAGTATGGGAATAGTTTTTGCTGTTGTGTGTAATACTTACGAATACTCTTCATCGTCAGACATGGTGGCAGGGGTACGCTAAGACCTGGTAAACCGAAGGGAAGGGGGGAAGAAAAAAGGGGGAAAAATGGAAGTGTAAGTAAATGTCGAGAGAACAAGAAGGATAAATTTATGATTGTTGGATGAAATTTTTTTGAATTTTCTTTTTAGAAAATGCTTTTCTTTGCATAACATATTGTAAGGAAACATTATTTAAAATAATTGAAAAAATACTACAAAAGTCTTCATTCTTTGCTTACGAAACGGAACAATCAATCATTTATGTAGAACATAATGTTTTACGCAAAATTTTCCATCTGAAACAAACAGGTTTCCGTAAAACCATTCCGTACACGAACTTCGTACCAATGATCTAAAAATAACTAAATCTATTTCTGCCTGGCCTGGGATTCATCGCATTGGTATTGAGAGTGAAAACGACCCAGAAAACGGATAAAGAAAAAGAGAGCGAGAGCAAAAAAAAAGAAGGCAAAATCAACCATTAAATAAATGGGATGGTTTTCGCATACAAAAAAGATAACTTTTTCCAGGGAAAATTATCCATTAAATCGTCACCGTCGGTCGTCCAACAGTAAAAAAAAAGAAAAATCGCTAAAAAACAACTTCCCGACGTAACCAACAACTTGAGACCGAAGGAAACTGTGCCAACTATTACAAAATTTCGCCCACGTACCAAAGAAGACCCCCGTCGGCCTGTCGTGAAAAATTCACACACAAAAAATGTCACCATTCCTATTGACCGTTCCGCAGTGTACGCAAACGGGCGGCTCGAAGAAAAAAAAAAAGAAGCAGGCAACAGGCAGCCCCATCGTCGCAAGCGAAAAAGTCTATTTTTAATCGCCAACATCTTGTCCGCGCCCACGAGGCGGCCGGCCCGACGTCGAAAGTGTGCGTTCTTCTGGGTTTTCTTTCCATTGGTGTTGTTTGTTCTTCGCTTGTTTTGTGTTGAAAGAGTTTAACCAAATCTCTAAATCTCGCTTATCCTAGCCATCGCGCAGCCCCGATTCGAACGCCGTCACGCAGGCGCAAAAAAAAAAATGGAGACATGCGCGCACACATGCATACACAAACATTCATCGCTATTTCGGGATCTGTATGGCGGAGCGCCTAGGTGCCTATCTATGATATGAATGGTTGGTGGTGGTGGATGAGCGGCCGTAGCGCATCTTGTCCTCCAAGGCTAACCATATCTGGTTCGATCGTATCCGGCTGCAAAATGAAAAGCAAACACAGCGCATACATAGTGCAATTATGCGTTCATGTTCAAATAGATGCTAGTGTGACCTATACAATACAACTTTTTTTTATTCATAAAGGACGGCCAGGCCGTATTGCTACAATACAAAATTAAAATGAACAGAATAAATATTATCTCAAGATCTGGAAGCAAAACATTCCATCAATATGATTGTTTTAAGTCTCTGAAAAACAATTGTAAAAATACAAAACACTCCAAACAATGTTTATCATGGGGATCTTCAAAAGGAAAGCTAAATTATTCTGGTTCAATGGCGGCGATCAATTTATGCAATTAGACCGACACGTAAAGTTTCTCAAGCTAGTTCAATGTAGGCAGTCTACATAGCAACCGACAAACATGTTCTCCAGATCAACTCGCCAACAGTGATCGCTGATCGGCAAAAATCAAGGGTCTGCGTTTGCGCACAGCACGTACGATCATAGCAAATTTCTGTTCTTCACACATACACACATACACACACAAACACAAGCACACCGGGAGGGGGAAAAAAGGCCAGGGATCCGCTGGTGTAAATATAGCTCCCAAGCAATAGCTCATTTTCCACCATCGAGAGGCACAGCCGCCACTGTTTGCCGTATCATCCTGTACCAGTCCCAGTAGGAGTTCTAACATAACCATTTAACGATCACTGATCACTTTCATCCTTATCAGTCCTTTTTTTCCAAGTGGGACGCGCCTCTGCCAACACAGATGCCACGATTGATCAAACTCTTTTGCTAAGAAACATCATTATGCAACTGTATGTTTTCTCGCTCTCTCTCTCTCCCCCTCTCTTTTCACACACAACGGGCACGTACGGACACACAAGCACAAGCAAGATCACTGTTTTCCAATGCACGGCAAGGCTGGAGAAAGATGTAATGGGTTGCAGCGATTACGATCAGCACCAGCTAGAGCCTTCTCGATATTAGACGAACGTGTGGGCACACTGTAATTTTTTGGCAGCGCTCTAAATAACGTTTAACAACGCTCCCAAAATCCATTTTCTCAGCAAAGCCAATAGTGCCAATATTCCGTAGCTTTTTTTTTGCGAAGACAAACAGTACGGTTTTGGAACGCTTCGCTATCTTTTTTTCGGAGGTAGTAGCAGGAGGTCTCCTATGCGAAAAAATGATGTTGAACAACACTTACTGCTTCTACAAGAAAATGAATGTACGCACTGATCCGGCGGCCGTCGTCGAACTCAGTGTCACTGCAAGCGATGACTGAATCAAGCAGCTCCCGGGACCGTTGGATCCGGCCTAGAAATGATCGTCCGAACCAGCCACGATCGTGGGTTGCGAACTTGGTTCGGTTTTTTATCCTCCGTTTCGCTCACCCGCACGCCCATCGCGTTGGTCTGTCTGTGTGTATGTGATCTTATGGTGCGTTCGGATGTAGCACCCAGCAAAAGATTGCACATTTTTTGGTACGCTCGTTCGTGGCGAGGTGTGTTCTATTTTCAGTGCGAACACGAACATCTTTTCCTAGCCGTAGCAGCAGCGGCCAGCAAACCTATCCTGCCCGAATGGCCCTTGCTAGTTTGCTTGGTTTGGCAGGCGCAGATAGATTTACCGTTTGCTTTTTTTCTTTTTCTTTTTTGCATGTTCCCAGCAGTGTCTGGGTGGGTTTTGTGGTGCTTAATGTGTGTGCGAAAGGTAGAAAGAATAGAGAGAGCGTGGGCTAATCTGCGCAGAGCGGTTGAATGGTCGTTGATTATTTCGTTGCCCTGCCTTACTATCCTCGCAGGATACGCGCAAAACCCTTCGGGCTACCCGCATACTACTAACTCTGGAAGATGGAGATTAGTACAGCAGTCTTAAATCGATATGCGTGATCGTATTCGCTCATACACATCATCTGTTAGATTGAAAAAAAATTCCTAAAGTCAAAGCAACATATCACATCATTTCAAATTTCAACTATTCGCTCCTTCATCTAACACCATCGAAAAGCGTTTGAAGCGATCCGATTGCTCAATAGAGTATGAAGTGGGTTGTTGAGTACCTGCTCGAGAGCAGTAGGGTGCAAAATTGAATGTTTAACGATGCAACAACTCATGCAACAGCACACGGAACGCACCGTGCATTCCGAAACGAATCGTTTCGCGCGAACTCTTGTCTGTTTGTCTGCCTTCGTCCAACGTGCTTTTGTTCGCGTTTGCGTTGGACGTAACCGGACGTTACACCATCGTACTGTTATGTGTCGATTTTTGAACGAGTTGTCGCATGAATAATAGCGTATCAGAATATGATTAGCTGTCACAAGGCAGTTACTCATGCCAAAATCGGTTGCTTCTGCCAAAGGTAACATTGGTTCTAGTAGTTAACGATAGCCCTTAGGTTATAGGTTGGGGTAGGAGTTGTTTGACCAGATAGAGGATAGAAATGAAGATGTAAACACACAAGCTATCGTACAGCAATATAATAATTTATGGCGATCCTCATTAGAACGATTTTTATTTGTATAAGGTACCAGGCGTCTCCATGAATGGATTGAAATGCTATTTTAATTTTATTTTAATTCAAACCAATAGCTGTTTAAATGTTTTTTTAAGCATAAAATGTTTATGTTTATGTTTATGTTTTAATCCATTTACATATTTTTCCGTTTATTATTATGCAGCTTTCATGATGTTTAAGTAGATTTAATTATAATGGAGACGCCTAGTCATTTGTACAAATGCCATAATACAGCAGAAAGCGTATTTAAAACGGACAAAATTGCAAAACCCATGCATTATTTACAAAAACGGTTGATTGATTTCGCGATGAGTATCTTAAGCAGCATCAAATCGGTTCCTGCAATCCACCGTGAATGATGGAATGTCGTCCAACCGGCCAAGCTAAATGTGGCATGTCACCGCTAACGCCGGCTACAACCAACCAACGAAGCCATAGCTGCTGAAGAAAAATTTCATGCTCCACCAAGACTACGTCATATCGTGACAGATAAATATAATTTCTTAATTTCGAACGGCCTACGCACGGCTCGGCAGTGTTCGTGCAGGCCGCCGTCGCCAAAACGGTGGTCCATCATCCCATTCAGGTGATTCTTTTTGTTTTCCGTTCAGCGTGCTACCCGTTGCGCGCTGTGCACCGGCTGTGCCCCGGCCAAAAGGCAACTAACTGGGTCGGGAGCCAATTTTTAAAGGCTCGTTCACTGCAGCAATAGTACGCGCAGGGGTTGGTCGTGGAATCTGTTGGGACACGATCGTGTGCTGTTATTTATAACGGTTAGAGAAGAAGCTCTCCACAGCGCAGGTCACGTATGAGTGTGTATGTGTATTTGCAAATGCGCGCAACGTTGATGGTAGCGGCGATCAGCACAATAAGCATACCCGCCTTGCCGATTCAACGAGCAACCAGCAGCTCCGTCAGGTGGTTAATCATTCACACAGGGGTTTAAAAAAGGTAACAGCCATTTTTCAAGCTCAATGAAGCATTATGATCATCCCTGTGACACAAGGGAAGGTAAAGTCGTGCCATCCGAAAAGGTCAGGATGCAAATGTGAAGAGAACTGGTAATTTTTTTTTTGCTAATTATTTTGCTCTTGTTGAACAACTAAATGCAGCTAACCGTAACAGTTCAACCAGCGCAATGTAGCTAATGGCTAATACAGAGTACTTATACCTCCCCAGAGCAGAAACTCTTTTGTTTGAACAATCGTGGTCGATCTTCACAGCATAGACAAAAGCTTGGTTCGTTTCGTTCGTCGTACTTGCAGCTACATTCCTGCTTTAAATTACCCATTTGTTTGGCTGCGGATGCTATTTATGCGACCTATTTTTAGGTTTTTCGTGTGGTTTAGTTATTACACCCACCGGTTTTGCTACGATTCTTACACGCAGCTTGGACGAACGACAGATCACACGTAGAAATGGGGCCAGTCCTGGTATCGAAATGAAATCCTCATCTTTCGGCTGCGAATGGTTCGATCCACTGGTTGGCGGCATCGGTAGTGCAGTTGGATCGAAGTGTGGGAACGTTTTGGGAACTGGTTTGATCCGTTTGTCAAAATGTGTCAATTGGCACTGCAGAAAGTAGAAAAAAACAATCCATCTCATGAGAATAGATTTAAAAACCTCGTCTGAAATAGATCGGACAATGATGATAATAATAAAAAATCTTAAAGTAGAACTTGCAGAGTACAGCAGTTAATCTAATTCGTGGGAACTTGTTCTCATTATTTGCTACACTACAATTATTATCAGCATTGATTTCTCTCGTCGAACGGCGTCAAGATCAGTAGTTATCATTGAAGTAGTACTAGCTATGAAATGTACAATTCATTAGAAAATTTTATCCAAAAAAGCCTCTTTACTAAGCTGTCTTTCACAGACTTTGTAGTATGAAATATTTTCAAAAATTGATTTCATTGCTTACGGACATATACCACTTGGTAGTTCTGCTTGATTTATATTAACATGGTTAGAAATATTATTTCCAAACATTATGCTTATATATTACTTCTTAAAACACTCTTGAAAAAGAAAAATAACGTACTGCCTTCTCAACATGTGTTGCGTATGTGTTCAATCACTATTTAAAGATATTTCTCGAATTACAAAAACAATATTTAGCTACACATACACAAACACACAAATTATTCATAACCCATTTCTAGATTTTTCCAGACATCTACGCAACTGGCGCGTCACATACATTTGTGAACCGTTCGCTGCGAAGCGTTGATAAACATGTACGATAGTGCGCCGGTATACGGTTGTAGTCAAAAGCAACAACAAAAAAAACGACTTTACTCCAAGCAACTCTGTCCACACTGGTAGCCACTACCCACACGCATGATTTAAATCCGTTGAAAGAGTATTGGCTGTGGAACGAAATTCTCCTGTTTCCACGCAATGCTAACACTGCTATTGGAGTTGTGTAGTGTAAATGAATGCTTATTTTTCATACTTGTTTTCCCTATTTATTCCCGTCCCGGATCCGAGAGTCACCCGTGTGGAGTGCTCAATGGTTCATGAATGTTAAACGCTGAAAAACAACACAGCTAGAAGCGTACACTATCTTGTACAAAAAACGTAAAAAAGCACATTGAAAAGATATGAATAAACCGTGAAAGAAAAACACCGGCCCGTGTACGATCGTTTGTACCAGTTGTTTGACTCCATACAGTTGACAAACTTGGATAAGAAGGTCATCCGGTTGCATGGTGGGAAATAGCGGTTACGGGGAAGCGATGAAGCAGCGAACACGAAACGGAGTTTATTTTTAGCCATACAAAATGGTACAAGAAACTCGATCCATAACAGATCGCTGTAAAGGCTCATAAAGACAATACGATGTTCGGTTTAGCGGTTCGATTAACGATGACATCACGGCGCACAAGGCGTCTCCATAGGATGGTTCTTGAAAATTTGAGGAATGTTTTTTTGTTATTTTTTGGAAGATTTTTTTAATTTAAAACACAAAAACAGGAAAGGTAAAATACTTCTTATCAACTTTTAAGACATCAACATCACTTAAAATACATTGAAAAAACGTTAAAAAGGGGGACATTTACTCATTAAATTACTTACATTTAACCCTTCTAACGATCAGTTTAGCAGTTTTTATTCATGCCTTTCAATCGAGTTTTCAATATGATATTAGAAATTTGTTCCATTATAAAATCGTTAGAAAGTAAATTAGATTGATACCAAAATCATATAAAATAGCTCTGATAAGTTGTTAAATTATCATTTTCATCATTGACCTACTACAATCCATTTAATATTTCGATACATATTCGCACATAAAACGTCTATTACACGGTTTTGCACTCACTAACCCCCTTTTCCCTCTCAATCACATGGATCGCAATGCAATGGCCATGGTTAGTAGATGCAAGATGTCAGGTAAGACATGAAACTCGGGATCATTTGCTATTCGAAATAACGTTTTTTTTTCTTTCTATTTTTTGTTTAGCGAACTATGATTTGCTTCACAGTGGTGTGCGTACATGTGTGTCTATGTGGGTTTTTTGACACCTCCCTCGACCACCTTCAGGTATTCTTCCGCTGCAAAACGAACAGCAAAATTCGGTGCGGTTTATTTTCGTACATCACAGCTCTCCTCGCTCTCTTTCTCCTTCTCTCTTTCTCTCTAACGATACTGTATCGAATCTGCATAATACATACATCTCGCCTCACAAACACATTCGAGCATCACGCACCGGCACCATACCCCATTGCGATCGATGCCATCGGTGCGGTCGCGTGTGTATTATTTAATTCGATAAATATAGAACCGTGTAGCGAATGCGGTACGGTTAGTCACCGTGTAGGAATGAAGCGAAGCAAACATGAGGCGTCTGCGCAGATCGTGCGAACTGTGCGCAGTGCGAGTTTTTTTTTTAATGGCAGAGATAAACGTGGGGGGAGGGGAGAATAGAGATCTGGCAAAGCTAGCAATTTCGATGCGATTTGCCCGTAACAAACCACCCAACGACTACGCAACATACGAGATGCGATCACCAACACATACGTGGCGAAACTTTGTTCGCTTCCCTAGGTAGAGGATGTTTCAATGGACCGTGGGAAGGAAATACAACGAAAAAAAAAGGATCAGAACACCTTCTAAGTAAATAATGGGACGCCTCCGCGAGGTGAGGGTTGACTGTCGGGTGTGTTTACATTTTGGAGAAGAAGGTTAGAAATTTCGAAAGCAGTAGAATTGCGATCGATGAAGTTGGGCACGACAAGGGGTGGAAAGTAAGAAGGACAGGAACGTAAAGAAAGGCAGGTGTTTGCTAGGCCAACGGAAATCGTACAGAACACGAGGGAGGTCTAACGTTTCATGGATAAAATTGTTGATGCGATCCATTGACAATGAAGTTACATTGTAAGAGTATTTTCTGGAAGATATTGAGAGGATGATTAAATTCTGCTTAAATTGTACTGTGCCATTGCTATGGAGAGGTCACTTCGACCCTTAAATCAACGATTCGAAGCTTAATTGAAACGGTATCCCGTGCCGTTACACCGCCGTGTATCCTGGCATCAAACAAACCTTGCGAATTCAGCAAATTTGTTGAAATCTGAATGTGATCTAATTATACTGGCCCTGGCCAAAGCAGTATAAAAAACAAGAATAAAAAAGCAAATTATACGTCTTTTCCCTCTCACTCTCTACATAGATTCGTTAGTAAGAAACGATCGCGGCTGTGTGCGAGTTGCAACGTCTCGGCGATCATAAATTCTTCATAAGATTCGTCCAAAGGATCAACTTGCGGGACTGGGGGAACAGTATTTTCGCAGACCTCAAAATTGGTTTTCTTCGCGTATTCTGCATGGCGGGAAGCACACTCCTCGGCGGGAAGCAGGTGCAAAAGCATGTTGAAAGTATCTATTGCACATGAGGAGGTCACATTGGGGTGTGTGATTAATATTTTTCGATATGATTTGAGCCACCCGCGGATGGAGAAAATTGTGTAAAACTTTACAAATTATTTGCCAACATCGTTAGTTGTTGGTTAGACTCTATTTATACATGTTTTATGGAGCAATTTAGCATGTTATGCGTAATAAAACATTCGAATAGCAGACTTGTAAACAGGCCTTACTTGCCGCTGATGCCACTTTTTTACTGATCGTTAAAACGATCTTCATGCTCGTTCGCTGATAGTGTGAAAATTTTATTGACCATTGAAACGATTGATTGGGGCGGTTCGGTGGTATAGGCGATATTGACGCCGGTCTTTATACGGGAGGACCAGGGTTCAGATCCCATCCGAACGGTCCTCCCGTTGTGAGGACTGATTAACTTCACTACGTGGTATTCATAAAGTCAAACAATACGGCCAGGCCGTTCTTACGAAACAAAAAAAAAAAAAGAAACGATTGATTAATTATTGAAACGATCTTTTCTATATTTGTACTCATTTTCTTCGACAGATTTTACACCTCTATGATGTATCATAATGTATTAAGTACATTAAGAAGAAAATAGTATTTTAAATAATTTTGAAACTTCTTTCCATAGTCTACAACGGATTTTCATTTTTTTTTTTTGAACCCAAAACTACAACTCATTTCGAAAATTTTTGACTTATGTTAATTTTAATTCTTTTAAATTAAAAAAAAAACAATTTGTGATTTTTACTTTCCAATTCCAGTATCCCTATCATTGCTGTTTCTCCGTACCTTCTTCCTCCATGTAGCATGTACGGCACAGCTGTGCACAATGTGCGTTGCACGTAAACTTGCCACAACTGTGGCACGTAATGCGTGTCGTTTTATTACGTGCCCTACTGCACAGGTAGCACCGGCCTCGTACATCTCGTCGATTGTCCAACACCGGCACGGTTTCATACTCTTCCCTACTCACCCCTAGAAAAATAGCGATGCGTTGTTTTAATGTCCGCGGTAGCGATTTTTGGTCCAGCCTCTTCCGTGCCTGCGGTCTTAGCAGCTCGAGTGCCATATTGACCAGAAAATCACGCCGACTAACTTTTTCCTCCTCGCCGTGATTTAGCTGATAGATGCACCAAGCATTGAAGGCGCATAGATTCATTAGGTTGAAAAACATAGCCATTGGCCAACGGCGAGTGCATCGCGAGACATCGTACATTGTGCACATTTGCTGGATCGTTCCGATGGTATTTTTGGTTTGGTTGTAAAGTTCAGTCAGCTGCAAAAGCCGAACTTGCCTTTGATTTTCATCAGGCTCTTCAGTTTCTTCCGGATCGGCCTCCGTGAAGGAGGACATTAGTAGCATTACATCCTTCCGTCTGGTTATGTACGATACGAGCGTAACCGTTTCGTGGTACGCGGCCAGAATGCTTTGCTCCGAACGTCCCCTGTTCGAGACGAACGCTTTTGGAATGTCTTGGTACGTTTTTTTCACTTCGCCTATGACCATAGTTCGGCTTGCGTACAGTTTCTTGATCAGCTCTGGGGATGTGAATGAAGATCCCATTATGACCGTTTTCTGCTTACCCTGTATGGGTTCCGTCAAGCGCATAGCCACATCGATAGGTTCATAGCTCAAGTTATACGGATTTTCGTTACCCGGTACGCACACTTCCAGATTGCTGATGTACCAAGTCTCGCAGTCCGCCAGCAAGTGAAACTTTAATCCCGCCCTACCGGATACATTCCCCAAAAATTGTCGAAAATCACATTTCCCTTTAAACTGTACCGTTTGTCCATCCAGCATCAGGCAACGACCGGGACGAACATTTTTCTGGAAGTTGGTTACTATTCGCTCGTAGATCTCTCTTATCGGTGCCAGCTTATCGCCTTCCGTTTCGTCCAGCCCCGCAGCCGGATCATCGAAGCGCACGTTACGTATGAGAAAGTGATACCGAAGCGAGGTCATCGTGAGATAGACCGCTTCTAATCCGGTTCCCATTTTACTGTCGAACAGATACTCAATGTTTTCCCGTCCATCGCGTACCGTACCGGCAATAAACAACACACCCAGCAAAGCTCTGATTTCCGTTTCATCTGTTAAATTCGCATCACGCTCACGGCTGTAGTTCGGTTGTCCCACCTTAATCTGCTCGTTGGTGTATTCCGTAATCATGGCAATTACATCGGCATCGATAAAAAGCGACAAGCAATCGGCGAACGTTTTTGCCGATTTAGCCAAGCCAACCGGTACGGAACGTGGATGTGCCAGTTTGCGACCCATAGTACCGGTATGTTCGGGTGGTTTGATGGACCAAACGGAGTTTTGTAACGCATCCCGCGCATCGTCAATGCTTTCAATTTTGAACGTACTTCCGTTTGGCTCTTCATTTATGAAATTCACACCATCGGAAGTATTTTGTTCATCGAAAGAGTTCACATATTCCTCAATATACTCGATATCCTCGTAGATAACGTCTTCCTCCTTAATTTGGAAGTCTTCAACCTCTTCCGACAGCCACTGCGCCGTCGATGGGTGTGTCATTTGTGAGCTAGAAGTAAGAAAGCAATTGATTAGAAAAGTGAATTCTGGCACCAATTTTTGTGTTTAACCGAGATGCGAGATCTTTACCACTGTTTCGTTGGCCAATTTTTTAAATTTTCCGCTCAAAGTTCGCGCTCTTGTACACACAGCACCAAATGTAAACGAAATTTCTCTGGAATCGGAAGGTCGCTTTGGCGACAGACGTCATCCGTTCGAGGAGTTCTATATTTCTAATGCAAATTACTACTTCGCTGAAATTTCTTTCACTTAATCTATATTTGCACATAAAAGTGCATTAAGCAACGCAAGTGTAATACATTTTATTCACTGAATTTACACAGCTATGGACGCTTTTTTCCGCGGAAATCTATGCATACCATCGATGGGCAGTGCGTAGCAATTGACAGCAGCAATTGTTGTGTGATGTAATGCGTACATGTGTGGTGTAGCATAATATCAAACGCCACCAAAACGTCAAAAGCACGTTGAGCGTGTATGTTGTTTGTAAATAGCAGCACTGCAGCTGCTCGCGCCGGTACAATGAAGGAACGCATTTTAACAAATAATGAAAAATCCTTCGTTCAAAAGGCTATTCTCGAATCGATCGTAAGTACTATAAGCTACCGTCACCCTGTCCCTAACCTCATTTTGATTGAAACTTTGCTTCCACGCAGCGTATCGATGGCCGAACGTTGGATGAGTTCCGCAAGCTAAGAATATGCTTCGGTGCCGAATGGGGCTTGGTCCACGTAATACTGGGAGAAACGCGCGTCCTAGCCCGGGTTACTTGTGACGTGGTGGAACCGAAAGCGACCCGACCCAACGAGGGTATGCTTTTCGTGAACGTTGAGCTGGGACCGATGGCAGCGCCCCACTTCGATGGAGGCCGTCAATCGGATGAATGTGTACAATTGAATCGCATTCTTGAGCGTGCATTGAAAGACTCTGGCTGTGTCGATCTAGAATCGCTTTGCTTGGTATCGGAGGAGAAGGTATGGACACTACGGGTGGACGTAACCGTACTGAATCATGAAGGCAATGCGATCGATTGCTGTGCGATAGCGGCACTTACCGCTTTGGCACACTTCAAGCGTCCGGACATAACGGTCGACGGTGAGAACGTGATCGTACATACGATGGAGGAAAAGGAACCAATCAAGGTGACACTTTTCCACTATCCGATTTGTGTTAGCTATGCGATCTTTAATCAGGGCAAAATAGCCGTGGCAGATCCAACTTACCTGGAAGAACGTGTCGCCGAAGCGAAAATGGTGTTCGGCATCAATTCGTACGGTGAGCTGTGTGGGTTACATCTCGGTGGTACTACACTTATCAGTTCCGAGCTGCTTTTGCGGACTTCGATGAAAGCGAGCAAACGGGCCCGACTGGTGGTGGATAAGATTAAAGCCGCCATTCAGAAGGATAGTGCAGATCGTGACAAGGGTTTGCCGGTTGGATTTACCGAAGGCATCGAACGTAACGAAGTCACTGTGCACGCGCAGGATAGAATGCAGGTGCGATTGAAGCGATTCAAGCTGAAAATTGACGGGCAAGAGCGGGCCGATTCCGATGGTGACGTAGAATCGGAACCGGACGAAACGATGGAACCAATCGATGCACAAAAAGAACCGGATGAACCGATGGCGGTGGATACGGTTCTGGAGATCGGAGACACTGCAGCCGTACTAATACCGACCCCGAAGGACGCTAGCAATCAGTGGTTAACGGAAGCGGAACTGATGCAAGTAAGGAAAAGGACAAAGAAAAGGAAGCGCATGAAGAAAAGTTTGCTTTCTCAGCCGAATGAAACCGTGGTAGTGGAGGGCGATAGTAGCGAGGAGGAAAAGGTAACGCTGACTTCTGCAGATATATGAATAAATTTATCTCTTCGAATAGTTTGTTGCGTATCATTGTGCTAAAATTGTTTTCTTGTTGGAAAGAATAAGAATAAAGAGCCGTTTTTAGGGCAATCATACTAAATTGAAACGAAAACTAGCGCAACCAAACGTACGCAGCCAATTTTTGACAGATTTGGCCCGGTTTATCGAAGTGTGTGTACAGTCGCGAATTTAATTTGCCTCATCAAAACAAACCAAACCACGGGGGAAATGTAGATAAGATTTCTAAACAAGATCAGTTTTAGCGTTGTTTATTAGGCGTTATCAGCAGCATAATGAAGCAACATCAATCAAATAACCACAAATTAGATCACAGGGTGGTTTTTTAGGGCTAGTGGTGGCGATCAGCTGTGTAGTGATAATATGTCCTGTGTGTTTGTTATCTGACCAACCAACAAAAAAAGCATATAAATCCCAAGTCGAGATGATCTGTGAATGTACAGCTCAGAGAGTAGCGTTCTTTAGATAGGTGGGGATTAAAGCATCCTCACCGCACAAACACCATACGGGACGCAGTGCTGCACCGTGCGTGTTTGGCCTTGTGCGAGCGCAGTTTTATAAAGAGTATATCATGCGAAAATGGTTATCGCACTCAGTTACCAACAACAGACGGACTCGAGAAGGTCGTCAGATTTGTGACGATCGCTTCCCCCATACTTAACGTTCTTGTGTGCTCCGTAGTGCAGTCGATTTGCTAATCCGGTTGATCGTCTTGCGGCAGGAACGACAAGACAATTGGTGCCGAAAACCTAGATCCTACCATTGATTGCTCTAAATTAAAGTGATTCTTGACCTGCTGTGAACATTGTTCTGTGTGTAGTGTAGCGAATCTCACGACGCCATGTCATCCAGCACCGTAACCCTGACGGAAACGGATAAGAAGCTGACCCAGTTTCGGAACTGTCGCGTACTACGCAATCATCGGCTAGTGCAGGACGATGTTTGGGTACGTGGTGGCAAGATCATCGATCCGGAGAAAGTGTTTTTCGACGAAAAGTTGCACGCCGATGTACAAATCGATTGCCATGGACATATCGTTGCGCCTGGGTTTATCGATCTACAAATAAATGGTAAGATTAAGGAAGGCGCAGGAAGGCGGTTTTAATATTTCCAAATTGGACGTTCATTAAAGGTGGATACGGTGTCGACTTTTCGTTCGATGTTGAAACCGTCGAGGAAGGTGTGCTGAAGGTAGCCAGAGGACTCTTGGCTCACGGTGTTACTTCGTTCTGTCCAACGCTGGTTACTTCGCCTCCGGAAACATATCATTCCGTTTTACCTCGAATTTCTAGGTCTGCTGGTGGACGACACGGGGCTACCGTACTGGGGTGCCACGTTGAGGGACCGTTTATCAATACGGACAAAAAGGGAGCTCATCCACCTGAATGTATAAAGGAGTTTGACCAGGTAAGGAATATAGAAACGATGTGCAAAGATGAGGCTAGCCTACATGTTTGCATTATTCTGTTTCAAGGGCATTGTGACGGTGCGTGAGGTTTACGGTTCGATGGACAACGTGCAGATAATAACGCTCGCACCGGAGAAGGCAGGAGCCTCGGAAGTCATACAGGAACTGAGCAACAATGGAATCACGGTTTCTGTTGGCCACTCGATGGCCAATCTGAGCGATGGTGAGATTGCTGTACGCCACGGTGCAAGGCTCATCACGCATCTGTTCAACGCAATGCTACCAGTATGTTATGGAAAAGCGACGAATGTTCGGTTCGAATTCTACAACCACATTTCTCTCCATCTCTTTACAGTTCCATCATCGCGACCCAGGGCTTGTTGGGTTGCTGACAACAGATAACATTCCGCCCGATGCGCTCGTGTACTTTGGCATTATTTCTGATGGAGTCCATACGCATCCGGCTGCCTTGCGTATTGCGTATAAAACTCATCCCAACGGGCTGATCTTGGTGACGGATGCGATATCGGCGATGGGGCTGGCCGAAGGACGACATCGGATCGGACAGATGGAGATTGAAATACGAGGCGGACGAGCGTATGTGGCCGGTACCAACACACTCTGCGGCAGCATTGCACCGATGGATGAGTGTATTCGATTCTTCAAGAAGGCTTCCAGTACGTGAAAGATACCCACATTAAGGGATTTGAAGTAAAAAAAAACTCACGCGTGACTTTTGCTATTTTTTTTGTAGATTGCTCAATCGAATACGCTTTGGAGGCTGCATCACTTCATCCAGCTAGCTGTTTGGGCATTGAAAAGCGCAAAGGAACTCTGGATTACGGCGCGGATGCCGATTTTGTACTGCTGGATGATCAATTGAACGTGCAATCGACATGGATTGCGGGAGAGTGTGTCTATCAAGGCAAGGACATTGTCTCAAATGCTTTGTAAAACAAGTGCCAGTCGCAAATAAAATAAAGAGACATTTTCAAACATTTTTAGTTGATGCCTCACGTTCATAAATGGTTTCTTTTATCCACAGGAGAAGATAGTTTCCAAACTATCTCTGATAATCTTGCTCGCAACAGTATCGGAAAAGCAAAACTTGAACCCGCGATCGCGGTTGTCTCTGACCAAGGTTTACATATATCTCATCACGTACGCAGCCAAATTGTCAAGAAATGACGCAACGTCAAATTTGACAAACGGTCCAAAACAAACCAAAGCATGATGAAAATAAAATTCTTTCCTTTTTCCGCTACCAGCTAATCGAACAACATCCAAACGCTCGCCGCAGCATTTTTCGATTGTACAAGAAAATCTCCCGCTGAATATTCGATCAACTTTCCGCTATGGCTCCATCGCGCAAGAACAAAGTAGTGAAGGAAGAGGTGCAGGTTTCGCTTGGACCACAGATCCGCGACGGTGAGATCGTGTTCGGCGTGGCACACATCTACGCGAGCTTCAACGATACCTTCGTGCATGTGACGGATCTGTCCGGCAAGGAAACCATCTCCCGGGTTACCGGTGGCATGAAGGTAAAGGCGGACCGTGACGAAGCTTCACCGTACGCCGCTATGTTGGCTGCCCAGGATGTGGCCGAAAAATGCAAATCGCTCGGCATTACGGCGCTGCACATTAAGCTCCGTGCAACCGGTGGCAATCGTACGAAGACACCCGGACCGGGTGCTCAGTCGGCCCTGCGTGCCCTGGCCCGTTCGTCGATGAAGATCGGTCGTATTGAGGATGTGACACCGATTCCGTCGGATTCTACCCGCCGCAAGGGTGGTCGTCGTGGTCGCCGTTTGTAAGCAGACGTATCCCGGGTGCATGGTGTGTGGTCGGTCAGTCGGTGTTTGGTCGTTGGAGCGCGTATCTCGCTGATAGGATGTATGCAGCGAAACGTTGAAACAAAAGCAAAATAAACGACAAATCAACCTCATAAAAATCTGTTTGGCGGTGTGTTTTTTGTAGTACTGATTTCCTCTTCTTGGCTTGAATTTCTACTTGGTCACGCCAGTCGACGGATGGCTTACTAGACTTGCTAATGGCACGTAGTTCATAACATTTTTTCTATATATTCATTTTTTCTATCTATACGTATCGAACTCCCCTTTCGGGTGACGAACTCTTTTTATTTTCTTTTTTATATTTTTTAATTATTTATGTATTTACAATTACCATTCAAAAATGTTGCCACCAGTTGCGACAAATAAACTGAGTTCGGCACCCAAGAGCTCAATACATGCGGAAACACGACCTAATATGACAGCCGGACCAAACTGGGATCAGGAAAAGCACAAAACCCACAAACCGAACTAAAGCTACTTTCCATATTGAAAACGGGATGGATTATCGGAAAGCAACAGAATTCTTCATACGCGCATTTATTTCATGTAATTAGTGAATTCTTCACGCCTAAACCGATTCCTGACTATTTTCCAAACTGCTGTTAATCTGCGATGAAGTATCCAGCAACTCATCTTCCTCATCCTGCCCGTCCATGTCGTAGATCCGCACGTTTTTCAACGATTCCGACAGTAATGCAATCAAGTTGCGCTTTCCCGAGACGGCTATTTTATATCCATCTCCAGTCTCGAGTAACTTGAGCGAACTTTCGTCGATCAGCGTGTACACATTTATCGCTGGACAACCCGCTACTTCCTCCGTTACCGTCTGCATGTATCCTCGCGTTTCCATTGAAGCTAAAAACTCACGCACAGCGCCAAGATTAAGCTGCATGAAGTAACAGTTCGCTGTCCGCTCGTCGTTCGGTGCCTGAGCGCGTAAAAGCAGCGAAAGTGTGTCCTCATCGTAAAAGTCCACGTGCTGAAAGGTAAGCGTACCGATCGCATCGAACCTCTGATCAAAGTAGGGTTTCTCTTCGAAGTGTAGTCGTACCGCTTTTAGGCCTCCATCATCGAAACATTCCACCAACAGAAGACTACGGTTAGATTGAACGATCGCTAGCAGTGTCAAGTGATCACGAGGATGGCATGCAAAGGCAAACGAACGTACATTCGAGCCGCTCGGCGTTTGAACCGTCAGCAAGTTCTTCTGTTTAAAGTCCGCCCCAACAACCTTACCCGGTTCCTCAAACAGATGATCAATGTTCTTTTTCAGTAGCTTCTGCTGCTGTAGCAGTGACGCGTGTTCGTAGTGCGGATAGATAGCATCATATTGACGCAAACATTCATTTTCTTCGAGCAATTGCTTCCATCCGTTCTCATCATCCTTTGCCATCGTACAGACCAGTGGTTTATCTTCGAGATATTGACCAACTCGTTCGAGATTAAATTTTCGGCGCGATTCCATCCGGCTATCTTCCGCAGTCCCTATATTTTGTGCGGTTGTATCAAAATTGCACAAAAATTGTGCCAAATATTGTATCTCCCGCTGCGTTATTGTGGGATGATTTTCCTGCAATGTTTCATCCATTACGCGCACTATTACGACGTAAAGCCACCGGAAGAAAATGTTAAAATCTCGCTTCGATGCATCAATCATTTGCTGCAGTTCGTAGGCTTTGATTTGAAGGGCACCACAGCTTCGGAGCACCTCCGTAACGGTAGTCGTATCGCGCATTATCGTGCCGTAGTAGTACCGATTTCGAACCATTCCATTAAGCATGTTTAAATGGTAAAACATCGCTTGGATTGCGGTGTAGAGCGGTTTCACTACCAGGCGCTGAATGGTAACGTAGCACAGCTCGATACTGTAGCCCAGCTTCCTGAGTCCTTTCTCGGTGAGATCTCGCAGCAGGAATTGCTTTAGTGAGGGTGAAGCGTTACCGAACATAAGCAGCTCGAGAAAGTCTGCCGATATCGATCCATCCGGCTGATCTTTGGCGTAGTTTGTAAGCTTGTTGTCCATCTCGAGTAGTACCGTTTCCCACGCCTCAATAATACAATCGACCGTTTCGTTCATGTACGACATTGTGTTGAGTATTTGGGCGTGTTTCAGTGCGAGGTTAAGCACCGACGGAGGATTTTTGTACAGTACATCGTTTTCCAGTACGATTACGTTCAGTGTTTCCGCTTGCTCTATGGCCACAATCAGCTGCTTAAAGTCGTGGCTCATCTTTGCTTCACGGATGCGTGTCGCGGAGGTGGAAGAAAGACCCAGCATGCCGAACACATCGATACTTCCGCAGGTTAGCATGCCGAGTGCGGATAGATACACCTGACCGGTCGCTGTACCGATCAGTAGAATGCTTAAGATGTGTTTGGTGCAGTAACTGCTTCGGTTGGGATTTAGCGGCTTTGCCGATGAGGACAGGGAGCTAAGTACGGGAAGCTCTGGCAGATACTTGGTGTGGCTTGCCTGAAAGTGATTAATTTGTTTATAAAATGCATTTAATACAATATCCGTTATTTAAAAAATATTTAAAACATAATATGCAACTATAAATGCAATATCCGTTAAACTTGTAACTAACATCACTGGAATCAATTTCATCTGTATTCTCTGTCCAGCAAAGGCACGTAATGTCCGTGTTAACGGTGAAGCTGTGAATTTCTTCCCTCGTTTCCAAATCGATCAGGAGCACGGTTCCATTGCTATAGCCTGTAACGAGGGTGAAAGAAGAGTTCCAGTACTAAGTATGGGAGACATTTCATGGCTTGTAGAGGCATGGGAACACTAATTACCAACTGCGATGAATTTTTCGCACGGACGCCACGCTATGCCACGCACTTTTAGCCCTTCTTCCGGTGGGCCCAGCTGCCACACTTTTTGCCACTTCAAGCGGTGCAGCAACACTTCACCCTTTTCAGTGCCGAACGCTAGCAAATCCATCTCTTGACTCCATTTTAAAATTTCCACCTTACTGCCAACGTTTTTGTTGCAGGTTTGCTTCATAAGGTTGCGGTTCGCTCCGTACTGGTTTGCCATGGTGAATAGCGTTGATAAAGTGAGCGCTGCGTTAGAATTTATGTTGATTTTATTCGACTTCAGGAATGACTGGAACAGCTGGTGGCTGACACCGGCAACTGTATAGTATGGATAGATTTGTGATGTTAATGCATGTTTGCTGTACTTTTTATGCTTAGGACATGCTTAAAAAAGAATAGAACAAACATGCGTGTTTATCTAGTTGGTACAATCAGCATAACATCGTTTCAAACAACATAAAACATAAAAGCTCTGTTTATTGTTGTGTTGATTTGTTTGTTTCCACCGAGGTTGCTAGCATTAGATCAAGATTAATAGAAACGTAATGAAAAATATTAATATTTTTTTCTATTTAGGTTGTTTCTAAATAGAGAAATTCTACACAAAATTCTTCCTATGTACAAAGCTCATTTTTTGTAAAAAAAATCCAATTTAAATCATTTTTAAAACTCTCCCAGTCCCCCTGTCATCATCCATACGTCAAATCCGTCAGTGGTTGCATGATTGTCAAAAGTGATGTACACAAGTTGGGGCAGCCTGCCGCAATGTCTACAGTGCGCCGAAGCGATCACCAACAAGCAAGCAGGGCAGGGTGACACAGGAGGTTCAGATTTTACACGGTCGGGATTTTTTCACCGCAACTTCAGGATGCAGGTAAATTGGTCGTCTCTTCCGTTTTGCATAAACTTGTGCAAACTTGTGCCTACTGCAACAGTGAGCTGTCCGTGTCGTGGTGTTTAATAGACCGATCTTGTTGTGCGTGCTGGATTATGGTGTGATGCAATCACATTTTTCATATGAAAGTGCAGGCTTTTCGGTACTTAGTAAGCGGGGAAAACAAATCACAGCTTCTTGCTGCCTTCATCCCCAATCCTACAGTCCACCGGAAGTGTGAGTTTCTGGGGTGGAAAAAGGCGTACGAATTGTACGCAATGGTTGTGCAAATAGTGCGTATTGTCGTGATCGAGTCGAACCCAGAATGGGTGGTTATGGGTGGTTCTTTCCGTTTTTCTTCCTTTCCAATTGATCGTGGTAGTGTCGCAGTGAACAGGGGGAAAGGGTGGGTGGTTCCCCTCAGAATGATATCGATTTAATCTTGCCTCGTCTCGTGTGGTTCAAGGGAACCCTTTTTAGCATACATTTTGCATAATAGTTTTATTCCGAGTGAGAGTTTTTCCATTTCCCAAAAAGAGCACCGTGCATTTGAAAAAAGTAAATAGCAACTTGAAAAAGATTGTCCTGGGAAGAGAACTCGCGCATTATACGATGTAAAGTGTCGCAGTAATTCGCTGCACACCTTTCCCCATCGTACACACGCTGTTTACGCCGCACGCGCGCATGTTCTTGCGAGAGAGGTTTGCGAAAGTGTCGAAGAACACGAACGCCGGGGAGGAAAGGTGTGACAGTTGAGTGGAATGTGTGTGTGTGTGTGTGTGTGTGTGTGTGTGTGCGTCTGTGCGTTCTGCGGCTGCTATTCTTTCCACAAAACGTATCGGACGAACACGGCGATGATGAGGTGATGCTGTGGCGTACGTTTGTCCGAAATGTGCTCCACTGACAGCGCGCGCACTTCTCCGCGTATGTTCATGTGCGAGAGTGTGTGTTTCGTACCTACTGCGATCGGAGTACGACGGCGGTGTGTGCGATAATTTAACGTGATTTCGCTGCCGCGCGAATCGCGCAACAAATCAGGAAAAGGAAAAAGATACATGAAGGAAGAATATCTCATGCTTCATAATAATTTCTTAATCATAATTTATATTTTAAAAAACTCACCCAAGTGGGTGTAGAAGACAGTTTTTCAAATAACACCCTTCCGATTCAAAATGCATAAAATATGCAGCCACTTTGTCAACGCAAAGTAGGGTTATGGTGGTGCCGTAAGCATGTTTTCCACAATTAAATAAACAATTATAGATTTGTATGATTACAACATAATCTTACCGCTTCTTCTGTCACATTCACACACAAAACGAAGGAAAAGGCGAGCGATTTGTTTTGTACTCGGTCCTTTAGCATATCGAGGCACCCGTTTGTTAAATGGCGCATGATACTGAATTAAAAATAGTTCTGCCTGCCACTACCCAGAAAGGAAAACCACCCTCCACCATAATGTGTGGCAGTGTGCGTGTGTGTCTGAATAGGATGGGGTAGTAAGTGTTTATTATTTTACCTCATGACATTTTGTGGTAGTTATTAATAATAATAATTAACGTTTTGCTTATGCTCCTGTACAATTTTTATCTTCTTTTCGAGGATTGGAAATTCAAGGACACAATAACGTAACCCATTACGAACGTCTCAATCAATGCGTTGCGAATCCGTGGAAAAAAATCTCACGTGCATCCACTGCAATTCTCTCTTTCTCCTCACTTGCCTTTTGTGGTCTTTCTGTATGATGCTCTTGGTTCCCTCACAAGAATCCAGAAAAAAAAACTTAATAAAACGTCCAGATCTAGTTAGCTCGCGGAAAAAAGCTCAGCTGTCGTTTCTAAGCACAATTTAATCGGTGCAAAAACGCTTTGTCCTCTCTAGTTCCTCTCTCAGTTTGCAGTTTATGATCACGGTAAACACGCGCCTACCATTCTGTAACTTCTAGCCCAACTCGCCCGTATGCCGTGTTATGGGGCGGGATGCGTTGTATGCACCGCGTTGTGTTTACATGCAACGGCGACACGCAAGGAAGATGTGCTTCGCTCTCGTTCTCTGAAATCGAAACGTTTATGCTCTCACGAGGCCCACGTAACAACACCGCGAGGGGGATAGAAAAGACGCTTTTCCTTGCTTGACTTGCTCAGTTGCTAACACACACAGACTACTAGGATCAGCCAGCCAGTCAGCCAGCAGACGAACTGTCGTCATCATCCTGCTTACCGTGGTGGGTGCGTGGATGATAACTTTATTACTTGAACGTTTTTTTTCTCGGACCGTTTTGCAGACATTGTCCCATGGCTGTTTGATAATGTGAAGCCCTCTGGATGAAGAAGAGATTTATGTAATGGTTAAGGGTCAGAATAGGCACAATTCTACGTGGATACAAGGATGAATGATAAGCATAACTATCGAAGTGTTGAATAATTGTTGTTGAGTGTGTGGTCGGAATTGGTGATACACGTTCGGAATTGTGATTTTATAGTAGTGCAAAGAATATAGCCATAGGATATTTTTATGTAATCCATGAGTGATGTGGTCTCATTTTCATAAGCTCGTATTGGTTTATCGATTGCTGCAACCGTACAAATAGAAATCGATTTTTAATTTCTGGTCCCAATATTGGTTTCTGTGCGTTGTACTAGGTTGCAGTTTTGTTTTTGCAACATTTCCTTGGCAGAAGAAAACTTGAAAATTTAATAAAATTTTACCCGTTGTGTGCCTGCAGCAAGTTTTCGTGAATATTCGTGTAAATTAAGAAATTGTACTCCTTTTTTTTTGCGAAATGAAAGCCATTCTTCGGGCAAAGGATATTACTGTTCTTTCGTTTTTAGGGTGTGTTTGCCAATTTTTTCCAGTTGTAACCTTTACCTTCGCCTACATTTTGGGCCGAGAGAGAATATCGCGTGTAACGTCGTCGTGGGTTGCTCTTCATGTTAGCCAGCCAGCAGCGTACGATTCGATGTGGGGGGGGGGGGGGGGGAGTGTTATGCAATTTTCCGCCCGTAGCTAGGCGGAACAGAGCTAACAAGCTTGCTGTGCGTTTTCATTCCTGGGGCGGATTGTATGTGTCCTACTGAAGCTGTGGTGTTGGTGTGTGCACGTATATACACTAGCGTTCTCCGGTAATCCTTTCGCGTTTAGCTTACAGCAAAAAAAAAAAAAACGTGAATGAGTTTTCTGATAAAATTCAGTGTTTTAGAAGAGTTTTTTGATCGGTATCAACTAAGAATGATTTTATTTGTTGTGATAAAATTTATATCTGCTGAAATTTCTAAAAGCAATCTTTACATAACGTTCATTTATTGAAAATTACACACTTTCTAATCTTTGCTAGAACTAGACCTTGAACGTATATAAGGATATTGCAACAAACGGAACGGATGTTCACTACTAACTTTTTGATTTGCGGTTTTTTATTTTGAGGCACCTTAAATGGTCCAAAATTGGTCAAAGTAACCTTTGCATCGTTACTCATTGCTAAGGCGAGTGTGCGTGTATGTTCGTGAAATGATCAGAATGAAGTTTCATCCGCCAGTGCTGTTTTAGCAGTGGTTGAAGAAAAAGCGTTTTCTTCAAAGTATTTGCCGTGTGAAGACTTTCGAATCTTCTTTACTGTTTTGCCGTTGTATTTCTTGTGTTTTATTGATGACTTCTAAACGGGGTAAGCCACATTTTTCATCGTTTTTTTTTCAATTTGATCTCGCCGGTTTTTTTATGCTTTGGTATTTACTGTACACGAGCATCATCCCCATTCTGCTTCCATCCATTTTCCTTGTGTATGATTTTTCATCGCGAAATAGTTGGCTGTACGATGTGTGGATACTTATAGTAATCCATGTTGTACAGCTGGAGAACTACCCATGTTGACTTTTGTTCGGTAGATGTGGTTCAATGCGGTTTCCTTGTTTCTAATTTATATTTCATGAAAGTAAAGTGCCCAATGACGGAGCACTACATAGATAGAACCATAGACGGGTACGGATAAGGGCCACGTGCCAAGAAGTTGAAGATGAAAAAAAGTTCATATTTTGTCTGAATCGATTTTCTCGAATTGGCCACGAGGAGGAACAACGTTGATGACACTCATCAAGGGTCGCTTGGATTCCGTATTCGGCATGTTTCTATGTGAAAAAGGTTCGATGAAGAGAGTGCTTTTCACTGGAGTGTTTCCGATTCCCGAGCTTTCCGGGATAAAATAAAAAAAAAAAGATCGTTACGAGGTACATAAATTTGGGGACAAGTAGAAATGTCACAATATTTGACCCGTGGACGTTTATGTAAATGAGCAGGTCGTTCCTAAGGTGGTTTTATTTCCGAAGCCACATAAGCAGGCTGCTGGTTAATTCTTAGTAACCTCATCATCGAGGAAACGATTGTGTTATGTAATTCTCGAGGAGTTCACCATCGTTTGAGCGGTTAAACCTTTAGCCCAATTCATATCGAAGACATGCGTTATAAAAAAGCCATAATAAATCAACATACTAAATTCTGTTTGTTTTTGCTTGTATTTTACAGATTTTGGGCTGAACTGCATTAAAACCACAGCAAAATAGCAGGCCTAATCGTTTTAGTCATCTGATATCACTGGAATCAGTGTCATTGGAAAGCAAAACGGCTTATACAATCTGAGCTCTACAGAAGCTAAAACAATAGAGAGAAACTCTAATTCTTCTGGTGTGTGTCGTAAAGGACAAAGCGCAACCAAAGCTTTCAAAAACAAAGCTTTCACATCGTACCAAAGAACCCAAAACATCATCCATTGTAACATCCAGCAGAAAAAACCAACAGTGAGGCCAGCCGAAAAAAAAAAATCACGTATCCCGGACGGTCAAAAATATCACCATAACGGCCACACCGTCATTGGCTACTTCGATTTGGAGTAGTGTGTCTAAAGCGTTGGAAAACAAGTAACCAATCAACACCGTTCGGCTGTCAAAAGTAGGCCCTTTTCCTATTGCCATCAAGTAAGTTTTCAACAAGCAGTAAGTCGTCAACGCACAAATATCCGGTTTCTCGCCGTCGATTAACGTTACCGAGCCCGGGAAGCAAACTTGCGTCCCAAGTGACGCATATTTCGGTGGTGGTTGCAGCAGTGCAGTGGGGATAAGAAGAGACGAGGGACCATTAGCCAGTGTTGGTGGTGGTTGTAGAGTGAGTTTTCTGAGGCTAATATGACGCTTGCTGAAATGTACTCTTTTTCGACCAGTAAATCCGGTGGAAGTGCGAACGGCAGCGGTAGTTCGCTGGTTTCGTCGACGACCTCGTCTTCCGGCGGATCTTCGGCAGTGTCGACTTCATCGGTTGTTGGAGAGGTGCCGGTTTCCTCTACGACTGCTTCATCAGCTGGAACGGCCACTATTCAATCGATGGTTGTTTCGGTGACTGCAGCTGCTTCTCCGGAGTTGGTTGCCGCTGGTGTATTGGAGCGAACGGGATCCGGAGTATCGGTGGTACCTTCGAGTGTGGTAACGTCTACGACGCTCACAAACTCTACCGCTGTTACGATTTTGCAGCAAACGCCATCAAGCGGCGCTGTATCGGTGTCTCCCCGTTCGGAACAACTTGTGCCGAAGTTGCTCGGAGGTCCGTCACCGAACAGCAGTAGCAGCGTTTGCAGCAACGGGAGCAGCACCAGCAGCAGTAGCGGTATGTTTCCGGAGGTTTTCAAGCTGGAGGACATGTTGGATTTGGACAACGTGGGCAATGGTGCGTTGAGCGAGAATGGAAGTACCGGTGGCGATTTCCAGCTCGATAATAGTTCCCTTTCCGATTTGATGGAACAAGATTGCACCCTATGCAAGTAAGCGATTTTAAGTCTGCTAATGTACTACATTTAACAAACCTATAGCTGTGGAAGGAACTGAACAAAACATATCGTTTTCTTTTTGCAGGAACAAATTCACTTCACCACGTGTCCTGTCCTGTTTGCATGTGTTTTGCGAAAGCTGTCTGGATAAGTTGCTGATCGATGGTGGCGGCGATAAGACTCTTGAGGGCGGAAATACGATTGTTTGCACCATTTGCAAACAATCCACTCCGATCGGTCCGAAGGGTGCAGCTGGATTGCATCAAGATTACATTCTGAGCAACGTGCTGGATTTGTCCACCATTGAACCGGCGCTGCTTGCGTGCACCTCCTGCAAGAGTAAGGAGATGGCGATTTCGCGCTGCAATGACTGTGCCAACTTTCTGTGCGACAGTTGCGAGTATGCGCATCAGCACATGCGCTGCTTCGAAGATCACAAGGTCGTCCAGCTGGAAGATTTGCGCAAGTCGTCGGAAAAGGTGGCCATCCACAAACCGCTGTACTGTTCGGTGCATGCGACGGAAAATTTGAAGTATTACTGCTTCAATTGCTCCACCCCGGTATGCAACGAATGTTTGATCGGCGAGCACAAAGGAAACGATCACAACTATCATATCATCAGCGAAGCGGAAAAACCGATGCGCCAGGAGCTGGAGTGCTCGATGCGGGATGCAAAATCGAAAATCGAGTATTGCAATCAGGCGACCACCAAGCTGGAATCATCTTTGCATGAACTGCAAAGCCAGTACGAGACGGCGCGTGGGCTTATCAACGAGTCATTCCAGAGCTTTAAGGCAGTTCTCGAACAGTGCCGGGAAAATGCATTGAAAAACTTGGAAAAGTTGCATTCCGAGCGAGAGCTAAAGATCATGGATCTGTATGATAATGTTGCGAAATCGGTGGAGAAAATCGAGGTTGCCACAAAGTACGCCCGGAAGGTGCTGGATCAGGCGAATGGCCCAGAACTGTTGAGCCTGAAGAGCATGATATGTGCTCAGCTAAACCAGTTGATGGGCACTGCGCCGAAGGGTGACGTAAAGTTCTCGATCGAATTTCACAGCAATTACGAAAAGTTCGAACAGCTCGTACCGGAACTGTTTGGTAAGTTCCGCACAGAATCATGTTTGCCGGCCAACTTGAGCGAAACAACTCCATCACCTACGCTTCCCGGCGTACCGATAATGGTTTCCGATGGGCTTCATCAACCGGCGAACGGAAGTTGCGGACTTAGCCAGGGTCCGCTGACTGCATCGGTAACGGCTAGCAGTCCTATTTCGTTGCCTACTTCGATGCAATCCTCGTTCGACGGGGACATTTCGACGCTTGGCACTACCTATATGCTGCCGAATGTGCTGACTCCGGAACCGGCCACTGGTGCGGGAACGATTGCCGGCTCAGGTAATCCGCTCAGTGGTGGCACACCGTCACCGGGTGTCGTCGTAGGTGCGGGACCACCAACTCTGCCAGGACTGTCGAGCATTGCCGAGTATAATCTTCACCGGTTGGCAAATCTGGCCGGTGAAACGTCGGCGAACGATATGACTGACTCGATCGTACCAGTTGTCAACAGCAACCCGGCGAACGTACCGAGCGCAGGAGCTACGCCGAACTTTACACTGGCCGACCTAATTTCCGGCAATCAGCACGCTATACAGGCGCTCGCCAAATATTCGATGGGCGGTCAGGATATGGCCGGCAACGGTTCGATGCTTGCGCCCCATCCCAGCCTGGACAGTGTGCCGATGCTGAACGATTTCCCTGGCGTGCTGCCGGGCTCGACGTCTCCTATCCTGCCCGTTCCACCGAACATGCCGAGTATCGATGGGGCAGGAGGCATGAACGGTGCCGGTAGCGACATGGCGATGAGTCGCTTCCAGCCATCGGTGTGCGTGAATGGGCGTACGAAGGCCACGCCGATGCAGATACGGACCAAGTTCGGTTCGCTCGGGCAAACGAAGGGCCAGTTCAACTCGCCGCACGGCTTCTGTTTGGGCGTGGACGAGGAAATCGTTGTGGCCGATACGAACAATCATCGCATCGAGATATTCGAAAAGAATGGCACGTTCAAGTTTTCGTTCGGCGTACCGGGCAAGGAGGAGGGTCAACTGTTTTATCCGCGCAAGGTAGCGGTCATGCGCACCAGTGCCAAGTTTGTCGTGTGCGATCGGGGCAACGAGCGTTCGAGAATGCAAATCTTCTCTAAAAACGGACACTTCATCAAGAAGATCGCTATCAGGTGGGCTAGTAGCATGGGGTTTGAGTCAACTCTTCCATCGTAGGGTTGCTCTTGTCACAAGCGGTTTTGGGATGGTAATATTGCATGTGCTAATGCGTGCTATAACATTGTATTCGTCCTTTTAGGTACATTGACATTGTGGCTGGATTGGCTGTTACGAACAAGGGATTGATTGTAGCAGTGGACAGTGTCTCGCCGACGGTGTTCATCATATGCGAGGACGGAAATCTGATACATTGGTTCGACTGTAGCGATTTCATGCGCGAACCTTCGGATATCGCTGTAAATGGTATGATTTTGCTATTCTGTTGGCAGTGTAAAGGAGTGTTTAGTAATCAGTATTGTATTATGCTGTTACATCATGATCCTAGGAACGGACTTTTTTGTGTGCGATTTCAAAGGACACTGCGTGGCTGTATTCGCAGAAGATGGAACGTTTAAGTATCGTATTGGTAGTGAAAAAATAACCTGCTTCCCGAACGGTATCGATATATCGGATGCTGGAGATGTGCTGATTGGCGATTCACATGGTAACCGCTTCCATGTGGCGTGCTATTCAAAGGATGGACATTTGCAGTCGGAGTTTGAGTGTCCTTATGTTAAGGTAAGAAAATTTATAACTATTTACGCCTATTTATAGCTATTTAATTTATAACTATTTTTTATTATTATTAGTGATGGGTGGGTCGACTTCTTAGTGGCATTAACGATCCCGCTAATGCATTTGTGAAGCTTGGTGACCTTTTTTTTCAGGCTCTCAGGGGAGGATTCTCCAGAGATATTGGCTTGTAGAAAGTATGAACTTCATTTTGAACCAAGGATCACGAGCGATTTATTACGTCTGCGATTTCGGACAACCTTTTGCCTTCATTGCTGAGGTCATTCCAAAAATCGCTTTTCGAATTTTAGCCGGGATTTTGACATGTTGAAACGGTCATTTTCTAGAGAAAATATTCATAATATAAAAATTGTACCTTTATTGGTATTGGTACTTTTGCTTTTGATTAAAATTCTTAGTAGAGCCTATTAATGCTACTTTAAATTGACCACAAAAATATAATTTTTGTAACAAAAAATTTAAAGATACTCCGGGCAATTATTTGGAATAGATTTGATAATTTTTTTTATAGTAAAACAGTTTTTGCCTAATTATCTCCTAATTATTAAACTTTGTCATCAAAAGCATTTACCTTTAAAAATGACTAATTTTAGCACTAAATGCATAAAGTAGGATCCTCCCGGTGATGAAGACGACAGCGGCGCCGGTCTTCAAACGGCAGGACCGGGGTTCAAATCCCATCCGGACCGTCCCCCCGTAGTGAGGTCTGACTAACCAACTACGTGGTATCGGCAGTCTAGAAAGCCATTTCGATGGCCGGCATAACCTTAGAGGTCGTAAAGCCAAAAAGCATGGTGGGGGGGGAGCGGGGGACATGAAGTGTGGAAACAATGTTTAAAAGTTTTATTTTTTTCCCCGCCCCACATACGACGTTTTATTATTCATGTTCATAATTATATTCCTGTACAGCGTTGCCTAGCGTGTTGATATATGCATTTCAATCTGCTCTATGTTATGTATAAGTTTCGAAGTCCGCCTAACGGGCCTCTCGGATGTCCAAGTGGCTAAAATTTCAATTGCATTATTTTGACGCATTTTTCTTATTGCAGGTATCTCGTTGCTGTGGACTTAAAATAACCTCGGAAGGATATGTGGTAACTTTAGCCAAAAATAATCATCATGTCCTTGTCCTGAATACACTGTATATTCAGTGATCAATAGCAGGCGCGAGAATTTTAAAGCCTAATTACTAAGACATCTTGCACACTATATCTTCCACAAATGTTGATCCTTGTGCACGTTAGTCTCCTCCTAGCTTTTCACGCGCGTGAGTATCGTATTTCTTCTATCATCTCTCGTCGTGTGCTGTGTACCAACGAGAGTAAAAAAAAAAAAAACTATCAGATCAGGCATCGCGGCATAAACTAGTACGAAGATTTTTCGACATACCAACATACACAAGGGACATGGACTCAAGTCATCTCAGTCCACCCAAAGGGCATGCACAGCAATCTGTTTACGATGTGTAGGAGGAGAAGATTCATCGAGCTTTTTGGGGCATGATTTTTATGTCGCATTATTGCTTATTAGTACGTTGTCGAAAAAGCGATTGATTCGCGCCGTAAGAGCAAAGTAATACCATTCTCAAGAACTTTTAACCCATAATGTAACAAAAGCCAAGCAGCTTTTTTTTAATTTGTTCAACACGATGAATGGTTATGATATTATTAATTTGTAGAGGTGAAAAAGAATTATCATTATTTAATTTTTTTGTGTTCATCGTAGGTAACGTTTGCACATGCCTAATCTATCTAGTATATTATTCGATATTTATTATTTGAAGATGAAACAATATATGATCTCTGTTTTTTGTGTTTACATCTATGTAGTGAGACATTGGTAACAAAAAAAGCTCATGTGCAGTTTTAATAACCGCCGTATTTGGTGAAACAAAAGCGAACTGTGGGGTTTCCTAAGATGATAAGAACCGCCTCAACTATAATATATTTACAGCGTGAAATATGTGTAGAAGGAAAGATTATATAATACCATATAGGGCAGAAATAGTAGTGCATTGTCCGGTGACGACCCTCCAAAAACAAAAACAAGAAAAAAAAAAAACTCACAACGAGCGTGCATTAACACATCAAACACAACAATATTTCGCATTTATGCGTTCAAAAGTATATCTAACATCTATTAACGATATCGTACAAAAGGAATTACACTTTTGGACAAGTCCAAACATTCGTACAGCGCATACTGTTTGTAAATAGTACTGAAATGGCGGTGTTTTGTCTTTTTCACTTGTCTAGATATTTTATCTCAGATTCGAGTTAATGAAATCCTTTCAGGGCATGTATACATGCGAAAGTAGCAAAGCAAGAGCGGGAAAAGCTTCCAACAAAAAGGGGTGTCGTGATGGTAAATTTAAGCATGTTCCACTTGTCAGCTTGCAAGTTGAATCTAGCACACGATTAAAAACGCATGGTTTTTAAAATCAGAAGCCAGCGAAGGAAGGGACCTGTGCTTCGTTACAGAATAGAGGAATGAGTGAGGTTCCGTAGATGGCAAGATGAGAGATGATTTTCAATTTATTGGAAATGTCAAATGTGTTACTATCGATATATTTTTTGAATGAAAAATTACAACCCACTTAGTCTACTGGAATAGAATACAAAAAAGCTAATCAAGACGAAAGCATGCAAGAGTGAGAGAACCGAAAAATTGAATTGCTAACATTTTTTACAATATTTGGCCCAAAAGTCTTAACAGCAATACAATTTTTTCGATAGCCGAAACAAAGGATAGATTTTAATTAGAAGATGGCGGGACTGCGCACTGCATACACTACAAAGTGGCTGACAGAAGAAGCAAATGTAATCGAGAAAATCTGTGTGGAATATTAGGGCTTTACTATCGTTCCTCCTTATTTTAGTATTTAACGTTAAGAATTTTTTACGATTACGTTGTTGGCAGATTTTCCCTCCAATTATTTCCTGATCCAAGTTCCATGTTTTTCCCCACTCGTTTACATATTTGCCATTGCATTAAAATTTAAGATAGGTGTATGGCGTTGTTTTATCGTCATTAGATTAATTTTTAAAAACGAAACACTCACATTTTTTATTGCAGTCCTGTCGTCATCTGAAACGGGATTTTTGTCCTGTTTGTTTTGTTTTTATTGATACAGAAAGACATTTTTTGTGATTTTTTTTTCATAGTTCCGTAATGTTTTAAATGTGTGACAGTGCGATAAAAGTTGCCACTGAATCGCTCTTTGATCGTTTATACAGTCCACCAGTAAACAATGTATTTCTCTATTGATTAGATTTTTCCCACCAACGAACCGCAAAAGGGAGACTAAAGCTTTCTGTGAAATTTTATCCGGTCTCTATGGTTTCATTTTACACTTTATAGCAGTATTTATTTGTAATTTTTAATCCATATATTACTTTGCTGAACAATGGAAGGCTTGTTCTACATGCTTTAGGCTGCTCCACGCTTCTCGTGTCGTGTTGTTAGCACGTGGAAATGCGTGGAAAAGCGTACCGGCTGTACAAAAACTTGACAGCTCGACTCAACAACTTAAGTTGATACAATTTTCGAAAGAACAGTCTTGGTTCCTTTAGAACTTTTTCGATTTCTCTTGGAATAATAATATGTTAAGCTTATGTTATTGGCCAACAGGCTATAAGCTTTTTTACTTGTGTGAATCGAGATGAATCGTAGCTAAACTAAATCTTTTTTTTTATCTGTCAACATTTGTGGACAATGGAAAAATATTGAATGGTCGAAATATTACTGGTGAGTGTAACGGTGTTATGTTTTCGACCAGTAAGTTCTTGAACACTTTCAATTGATACAATGCAAATTGCAGAGAACTGAGCAAAGCAACACTTATCTCAAGTATCTGGAACATAGTCGAAAGTTTTGGTAATAATTTATTATCAACTACTTCCCGTTTGAAGTAAAATGCAAATTTTACGTAATGACCCATTTTACAATTGCTTGGCAAGGTTGTTAACAGTCCTGATAATATTTTTTTTTGAAATAATTTATATGGAATTATATTTATGGTAGGATATTTGCTCATATTTTAGACGTAGCGGTAGAGCAGGCTTCACTATGGATAAGATTAGTGAATAATATTCTTTTGTGCAGTAGCATGCGATAAGGGAATCAAACATTGACAGAATCAAATTGACAAAAAGTTTTATTTTTTTCCTGCGAATCTCGCTACAAAACTATATTTTTAATGCATTTTTTGTTTAAGATTATTGTTTGCTTTTTATATGTGTGTGTGTTTCTGTGTTGCAATCGAATCTCAAAGAGGGTATATTTTGTGTTCAATGTTAGCAAAAACAAAAGGAATAGATTATCTCATCCCTAGCATCGGAACGATGTTGGAAAGCAATATTTAGATGCCATAATTTATATTTCTTCACAGGCAGAATAGTTTGGGAAACAGACTTTAGTTGTTGTTTTTTGAAGTATGATAATTTACAGAAATGCGCTATTAAATTACTTAAGTTCTCTGTTCCTGCGGTTAGAACATTCGTCATAATTATTTTCCATTTTAACGCTTGGTCAGTTTGAGATTACAGATGTGTTTGATATTTATTGAGCCCACACGTTTGTGTGCATTTGCAGTGTTTCCGATCATTGATATTAATAGGCGTGTTTAAAATACCTACCGTTCAAAAGACAAGTTATTGATAAAAAAAAACTGTAGCAAAGCCAAGAGAGGTAATTAAATGTTATCGTACGACTCACAGATAGCCAACAATGAATTTCAATGGCTTCCGGTAACAATCTAGAAAAGCATTTTTGACTTTGACAGACAAAACAAAATTTTACATAAAAAAATGATAGCCGACGACGATTGCAGAAAGGAAATATATATAAAAGAAAAACAATATCCCTTTTCCCTAAGGTGTATAGAAAAATCGAATCCAAAGCAAAATATTTTATAATTGAAACAAAATATTTTTTGCCTTACATTTTACATTTATACATCTATTAATAGAAATATTGCAACGATTTTAGAACTGGCGGGAGGCGATGGTTGGCCATTGTCACTCTAAGTTATTTTAGAAGATGGCAGATAGGAAAAATGCTATTGAAACAATGTACTACCACACTACCGTACTAATACTATCAAATGGCAGTAAGATATTTTAAATTTTAATTTACTGAAAAAAAAGCAGTGAATATGTGTCAGATTATACTGTACGTGGAGAGATAACTTTTAGGCGTTTCTTTAAAAAAAAAAAACAACATTTAAACATGGAACAATTTCTGTTAAAGTTCATCAGATAAAGTCCAGATACATGAGCAATGTAAGTAGGAAGGAATCGATAAAAAGCAAGGAAATTAGAATTCCGATAGTAAGAGAATTATTCATAATCAAGTAAAGTATATATATATTAACGTTCACATCCCACGGATACCTAGAACTAAAAGCGTTTAAAGTTCCTTCTCAAATCAATAAATTGATCGTTCTGTGTGGATCCATCGATTTTGTGGTGGATGGAATAATGTATCCGGAATATTTGATTTTCTAAACAAAAAAGCAAATTTATAAAGAGATACGTTCTCACAATCAAAGAATCATTCTGCTGTGCTATCCGGGTGTTTCTTCTGCCTGTTTAACTTTGGCCCGGCAAAACGGTTTTGTTTTGTACACGTCATAAAAGCTTTTCAATCACCGTGTTGATGAAGTGTACACTCTGCAGTACTAAAGCAGTTCCTTAGCAGTTTTTTGCAGCATAGTTATATAGATTTAGTGTAGGTTTTACGGCACAAACAAGCTGAAATTTGATACGCTTTTACAGTTATACATTAAACATTTTGTTTACGCTTAGCCTGTTTGTTTTATTCAAATTAGATTGACATTAGTTGACAACATTTAAAAAAATATTTTTAGTCGTTTTCTTTTTAATACTTTGGTATCTTTAAAAATTGTTATATTTTTTATCATTTAATGAAAATAAGTAGGGGAATATATTTATCAAAATATTGTTTATTGGACGAGAGTTGCATCGGTTCGTTTGTTTGTTTTTTTACGCCTAGCCTTTTTGTTTTGTATATCAGGAATCTTTTATTTGCAGTACAATGTTAAAAGTTGGAAGTGAATAATTGCAGCTACATCTTTACTTTATACTTGAAACGTGATAAACTAAGCTGCTTTAGACAGGGTTATTTTTGAAACAGTAACAAAATTTAGCAGTATATTTTTTCAATTAAGTTAAATGCGAAATATACAAGATTCAAGTTAAAATTTGGCATCGAATATCCACATTTTTTCATACTAATCCATCAACAGTTCTATGTAGGATGGGACAAATATGTATAGAACAGACATAAACACATATCAACATTGCAAAATCCATTATATAAAGTCAATTTTAAATGAAAATATAAATACAAGTAATTGCCAAAACGGGAGGGCAGATATATTTGAATTAAAAAAAAAACTCTTCAGTCACATATAACAGATAATTTTTTTCACTTGTTGATTCAGCTTCAGTTCAGCTAATTGAATCAAATCGATTCTGTTTGTTTTATCTTTCCTTTAAAAATTGCAAAGAACTTGCTCAGAATGCCGTATAATACACGAGATTATAGTTGGATAAAAGAGATAACAAATCACAAACTATTTTCGAATCTGCCATTTGGTGGTAAAAATCTGACAAATTAAATGACATCCTGAAATATTTAACTACAGTACGGCGTTTTAAAGAAAGCAAAACAAATAGAGACTAATTCAACCAGTTAGTAAATAAAAATAATCATGCAACATAGTGCCATCAGTAGTAAAAAAAAACAAAACAAAAACAAAATATTTTATTGCGTTAAAATTCCTTTTGGAATAGTTATTTTCATTTATCGCATAACCGTTTTTGCGTTTAACGATGAAAACGTTTTATGAACAAGAAAAGAATCAATAATGAAAATTAAATTATACATAATAAAATTAATGTGAAATTTAACGCACGATAGTTTCAGACGGTTCGAATAACGAACCTCTTCTTGCAGAAGAAAACAGGAAACGTCCGTAACAGTAGCGAGACGAACGACAACAAATGTCGAAAACTTTAGATTTTTATTATTGTTCCGGTACCGTCGTTTTTGTTTGTAAGATGTAAAACAGACAGGGAGAGAGGGAGAGAGAGAGAGAGGGAGAGAGAGAGAGAGAGAGAGAGAGAGAGGGGTGAAGAAGCAAGGAAAAGATCTATCGATGGTTGTAGAAATGTTTCTTGTTTGAACCAATTTTGCCGCAGTAGATATTAAGCTTTTTTACGTATTTACATAAAATATATAGAGGATAAAACCAGAAAGGAGGGGGTTGCAAAATCATGGTTATAAAGTAAATCGGAACACACACATCATACTTTTTTTTCTTTTCACACAGAAACAAACTCGAACAAAAAAGAACTCGTCAAATACTATTTGAAAAAACACCCTTTTTAATAACAGAGAAGAGAATCCTTTTAAATCACACGTGTTGTATTGTATTCAACATACAGCTTTAGTCCAGCTGTGTGCTCAGCACATGTTTCCTTCCTTTTGTTTTGATATTATAAAAGAAATGTGCACGAGAAAAGAAAAACGCATACACGAGACTATGGAATTTATCAACACGAATCACACTTTGCTGCAATCTGCGGATCTGTTAATAAGCGGTACGTCGAAACCTTTTTGAAGAAGTCTAAACTGTTCTAAATCACTTTTGGTAAACGTTTGTTCGAACTGATCTTACGCAACAACCAGAATGTCGCAGTCCACTTTTTCGATTGTATCTGTGGAACGGGATATAAGTTTACCACAAAAGTTGCTTTTGTTTGAAATGGTGAAAATTGTTGTATTGTTTCTGTTATTCTTCCCTACAAATTATCTGTAGCTACGCTAGAAAAGTGTTTATCGGCACATATGCTTATGTTTATGATATGAAATTGTAAGATTGAACCGAGCTAATTTTTTCGACCTTACACAACATAGAGTTGAATTTAAGCTAAATCGTAGCGATGATCTGCCGAAGTGCTAACTTAATGGCTAGCTAGTCATGTTACAACAGGCCGCCAATAAGTCCTACTACATTCGTTGATTTAGGGTACAAATCATTATAAAAAAATGTTTTGTTTGTTGTGCGACATAACAGGAAAAGTTTTCCGCTACACTACGCATTATTTAACGAGCATACAAGCGTTAACAAATGATACTTCAAACTAAGACCTAATTACACTTTTTACATTTAATCGGCTAAGTCCTCGCTGGTGTCGCGTTTTCTGCTCCATTTAAAATGCAAATCTTGTCCAACTAATAGTACATCCTTCGCACGCGGAAATGAACTTCAAAGCGACCACGTGCACGTATTGCAATATTTTTTCCATACTCCTCATACATCTGAAAGGAACGTGTTGTTCGGAACTGAATGCAATCTTTTAGACATAATGAAATACCTATACACAATTAATTACAGCCATTAAACACTTACACCCTTTCAAACAAGGCAACTTCTCAAACATTATATGTCGAAAAATCATCAAGAAAAACCAGGGAGTCCTACTATACATGTATATGAATACATACAATTTGTAAAGTACAGTTCTAGCTTTAAAAACTAAATCCAACAGCGAGTCTGCAGAATTTTCTATTTTTGTAGATCGATATTGTGTATATGAATTAAACAATATATACAAAATACACTTGCGTTACATATAAAATATACTCCTTATCGTAAAACAAACACTTATCGTCCCGAACGAGCAGACCGGTGAGGTTAATAGCCATGCAAGCACAGCAACAAAAGAAAAGCGTACCGAAATCCTTATGTAAGAAAAGAAAACCCAATGTTCACAATAATATTTGAGATCAATTTGATAATAACATATAAATTATACGCAATTAAAGAACGCTCACACGGTTATACAATTTCAACTGACAACAAACAAAACAAGTACGATTAAATTAAAAAAGGGTAAGAGAGAACTCGCGTGTAGCAAGCCTGAACCCGTGAGTAGTGTCGTACAAATACGGATTGAGTAAACCTACTTCGATCGCTACGGAAGAGCAGTTGAATAATCAGAGCTATCGAATTTTGAAACAATACAATCACCTATAACCTTTTTTTTATTACTGATCTTCTTCTCACATCTTCAACATCCTTTCACGAAAAACAAAAGAGAACAAAAACAAAATAACAAAAAAAAAAGGAAAAGTAATGATGCACCCAGCATAGTGGAAGTATGTACAAAAAAAAGTCTAAAGTTACATATAAAAGGTATCTACTTATGCACTTGTATAAAATATTTATATGAAAAGAAAAATAGTAGACAAATATTTAAATCAATTCTAATGATGTATTCTTCAAATTCACATTCTACGTTTTCTGCAAAAAAAAAAACACGCATACATACATACACAAGCAAAACATGCAACTTTTAACACTCTGTAGAGGAAGAACTAGCAAAGCATGCAATAATGTGTATGAAGCAACTGAAAAAGAAGAACGGAAAGTATGAAAGTGACATAAAAATGGTGGTGTTTTAATGAAGAAAAACAAAAAGCTATTTACATGCCTACTATACCATGTTAATACGAATTTTAGAAAACTTCTTATGTATACAAGCATCAGCTCTGAAACAAAGAGATGATGAACAGAGCGGTGTAGAGGAGATAATATTCTAGCCATGTGCTAATAATTACATCACTGAAACTCCTCCCCGGTGGTTCGTTCGATTGTTCGGGGCATCTAAGGCACACTGACATCTATCAATATACAGGATTGTCCCCCCTCGGCATATAGAGTTTGTGTCCAGTTTGTGAAAACTGGCATTCGAAGCAGTGGTAGCATGTAATATGGCACAATATTGAAACAAAAAAGGTTTATCTTATTTACTCAGAGGCAAATATTTAACGCAGTACACATAAGTCAAATAGTCAAAAACCATCTCTTGCCTAATAGTTTTCATATTTATCGTTATTATGGACAGTACAGTTCTTGTACCACCCCCGGGATAAATTGCGAGCTGAAGCGTGTATTATTATTAGCGGTTTGCACTACATCCTAAGCGAAACCACCTTGCATATGGCGAACGAATGTACGGGGGCCGTAAGAGGTAATGAAGGATGAATGATAAAGTTCAGGTGTTCCTAAACATGTACGCCAAGCAGCGGGAGAGGTTAATGAACGTAAATGTGCCATGCCCAGGAGGAGAACCGGAACGATGTGTGTGTGTGTGCATGTGTAGTGTTTTGCCCTTATGCATTAGGATAATAACTAAGTTTCCGAAGGAAATCACTGTTTCGAAGAAATGATTTTTTTTCCGTTTATTTGTATAGGGCCTAACAATTTTTGCCTTCTGCTTCATTGTCGTCTCCCTGCAAAATTAATCTTTCCCATCCGTAGTATGTTCCGTTTTGCATGCAGTGAAATACGATGAAATGTGGAACGCATTCGAAGAAAAGAAGTATAGACTTCGGTTCGGTGTAGTAGTGGGTTTAATTTATGATTTCTTAGCTAGCAGCAATTCTTTTTCGTCTTTCAACGATACTATATGTCCTTAAGTACCTTTTAATTTCTTTTTTACCTTTTTGTCGTTCGCATAGTAATTAGAATAATAGTAGAACGAAAGATTGAGCCCGATGGGAGCAGGTAACCGTTGTAATAGTTTCGACAGAGCGAAGGCGTTAAAAATCTGCTGAACGAGACAATGCGCAGTAGTAGTTGTGAAGTTAAGCTTAACAAAAAGGGATATCGTTTTTTATTGTATTTTTGTTTATGATTACGTTTTCTTTCTGTACCCAAGTCAAGATTGTTTGAGATGACAATAGTTACAAACTTTACTATCATTTTACTATTGATGTGTAGTGCCTTTTGCACGGTTTAGTGTTAATATTTTTTTTCGCTTTTACACAAGAAATGTACATAAAAAATTTATATAGAAATATATTATATACATACAAATTATACAAAACAGGAATTTACAAAAGGAAGAAATAAAGTTTTTACAGTTTTATTTACCTTGCCCACGCTGGTTTTATTTTGTATTCGTCCCGTTTTTCGTTTGGTCGTTTGGTCCGGGTTATATATTCATTATTAGACGTCCATATAAACGTTTATATGTTATTTTTTTAATACGTACATCAAACAGCGTGGATTGTTATCTCTTTTTCTTATGTTTTAATGCTCCGTAGTAGAGAATAGTACACACGTTGCTTAAGGTTTTGGAATGGCGTGAAATATTTTGTTTTGTATGAACAAAAAAAAAAAGAGCCTCACATTTGATGTCTTCCTAGTCCCTTTGATGACCTTTAGCCCGTAGAGTTTCTTGTTTATGTTTTGAGTAAACAATAAAAGTATACATACATCGAGAATTGATGGAATGAAGATCATTTTACTACTTAGAGCAAGCTCAGCCAACCTGTTTAGCTAGTAAGAGCCTATTTTTTTTAAAGAAATCTCCTCCCTCAATACCATTATTTTACAAAACGGAATGCATTGAGCAAAAATTGTGTTTTGTTTTCAAAGCATGATGATTACAGAAAAAATAGAAACAAAAACATTTATCGCAATCAGTAAGGTGGAAAAAAATATGCTTCATGGAAACCAGAACAAAGCAAGACACGCAAAAAGAGAACGAACTCGTGCAGTGCTTTCCAAACAACACCATTTGATGTAATGTGCACCGTATGGGTAGAAACCCACGTTTGGTAGTAAAATGTTTTTGAGATTGATAATGCACCCTGATGCAATCGTAGGAGCGAAGTGGGAAAGAACGGAACACAGGAGCAAGATTTGTTGGAAAAATTAGGAAAAAACGTGTTTATTTACTTTCTTTCCTGGCGGTTTTAATATTGTGTGATTGTACATTGTATTGGCAAACTCCATAGAGCTAGAACCATGAAATATTTACATTAAGCAACGGAATATTTGGAAGCAACCGTTTGTTCATCATGCTGAAAACCAGTAACGGCATCTACGCAAGTCAGACACTAGGAAGGGTTAGAAAAGACAATATAATAAATAAATAAGTTTAAAACATAAAAGTGGTCTACAAAAGCCCAAAAGTTAGCTTTCATTTTGTAAGAAGAACAAAAAAAAGTACCGACCTTACGAAAAATAATTATTAATAATCCGGTGAAGCATGCAGAACAATATAGAGCCATTATATTCTGCAAAAATAAACATCAACATAATAGCGTTGGAGAAGTACTACAACTAATTGTATGAACTTTAGCAAATGTAGAGAAGTAACAGCGTAATACAAGGAAGCATTACGACAGAGCCATCTGATGCAAACCATTTACCATAGAAACGAACGCGGCCATACAGAACGAACGTGAAGTGAAAGAAGCTCTGCATATACCAGTATGTGTTTTTTGTCCGGTACTTAAACAAAACCTAACCATGATTCCTACATTCTCACTTGCAAAGAGTTGCGGCAAAGGCAGCATAGTTGTGTGTGTGTGTGTGTGTGTGTGTGTGTGTGTGTGTGTGTGAATATCTAGTGTACTTTTACATATTTAGCTCGTACACGGGAGCAAAACTGCACGCTGCAGTATCCTCCATCTCCAGAGAAAAGAGCAAATTAAATTATACCTTCTATATATATATGTATATTTATACACACACACACACACATACATCCATATATATACATATATATATATGAGTATATGGTAATATATTGATGCATATATGCATTTAGATATACTTATACGTATGATAAAGCAAAAAGGAAAACAAAAAGAAATGGTAGCCGACACATGGAAACTGAATTTTTAACATAGTTTAATCGAAACCTTTAAAACATCTTTGAAGTTATACCTCTTGTAGTTCTTTTCTGTAAAACACACCATTGACACAACAACTACTAAATAACATATTTATCCTATTGCGAGCCTACTGCACGGTACGGTACAGAGAGAAAACGAGACCGAGAGACACTCAAGTGTTGCACTAAATTCTTCCAGGCGTGTGTGAGACGGTGCTAGTGTTTAATGTTTTGCCCGGTTCGAGTGGCGGTAAGGGATAGTAGTGGGATGCGCCTACCAACGCGTGTGTGGCGTTGGTTCCTGTATAACCTATCCACCTAATCAACTACTCGCACCCGAAGTGCGAAGTGTAGCGAAGCATAGACATGATTTGAATTGTAACGTTTATACTAATGGCTCTCTCTCTCTCTCTCAATCTTCACTTGAACGCTTGCTGTTTTGGCTTGTTAATGAAACTGTGTCCATTGTTCGAGATAAAGAAGCTATTAAAAAAGGATGGTAGTTGATGAACATAACGTATGAGCAAAGATACAACACGCACGACAGCGAATCGGCCCCATGTAATGGATCCATCTAACCCCAATTGATAGCGCTACATGTCGATTGGCCCAACGATTATATCAACCTACAACACTGACGTTTTTGAACTGTAGTAAGAAGCTCTCCGAAACTCTCGGACATTCACGCGACAGTGTGTAGCATTGCACACACGGCACGATGGATTATACAATAATGCTTATGAAAGGAAAAAAAAAGACGATGGGTAAATACTAGCACATCTTTGAACGAACCCGGAAAAGGGCAGTATTATACTGCAAGCGAAAAGGATAGCAAACGAGCGTGGTACTTGAAACCCGATATATATGTTTTATAGTGCATTTTTTCCCATTTTTTTACACCATAAAAGATTAATTCAATTATTTTTCTCAACCAAGATATATATACACACACACATGCATAAGAACATATATATATATATATATGTATATGTATATATATAGTATGCCTTGTCTTTTTTATATACACATATTTATTATACAAAAAATCTATATATATGAAATATATATACATATACAAGTACGTGCTAGCAAAGAAGTGGATAATTAGCAACAACAACAAAATCTTTTCAAACCCATTCGTGGCAAGTATTGCGAGAGAAGGTGGTAAATAAAGGCAAAAAGCTAAAGAAAGCGAAAAAGTATATTTCTGGTTGATTATGTTGCGTTTTTTCCGTAGGGAGCAACCGTAATTAGAACGATGAAAGCGGCGTTAGAAAATAAGCACAAGGCCGTCTCTGCTGGCGATTGAATTCGGAAAAGCTTTTTTTCTTCCCGCAAAGAGCGGTGAACGCGGTTGCACAAAAAGTTAAATCATTTTTTTTTAACCGAAAGTATATTAAAAGTGTGTTTTGTGGAGCAACGTAGCACAATATTTAAGTTTCATCTCATTGAATGGAGGCGCCTGGTCATTCGCATGCGTGTGCAACATGTTTGCAGCATTGAACTACCGATTTTAAACAGTTGTAACGATGTGTTTCAGTTCAAATGCCATGTCACGTCATGTGTTTTCGATTTAAAGTCCACACAATGGATTTCATTTGTCGAGATGAAACGATAAAAATGCTAAGGAAAACAAAACAACTGTTTTTACCACGATGGAGACGCCTGGTACTTGCAGCGAAATGGAACCAAATGTGGCGCTAGTGTAAAGAAAACAAAGAAAAACCGTTATTTTATGATGTAGCTTGTGTGAAAGTTACAGATACAAAAAAAAAAAAAAGAAACCTAAGGAAAGCGAGCAAGCCAAAGAACAAAAGCGCGGTTGACACCGGCAGCAAACGTGTGTGTTTGAGTGTGTGCGTGTGTGTAAGTGTGTAAATGAATGTTACAAAAACAATCCAATACTGTCAGTAGCTAATCTTCGATTGAAAGCAATAATTTATATTACAAAAATTGCAACAAAAAAAGTATTACAATATTTATATTCGTATACAGTTACATTGTATGAGTGCATACATATACAAATACAGTGCGTATATAGCGATCGCTATAGGTATCGCTGTAAGCCGGATCATAAACCCATGCCAGAACATGTGTGTCCGTTTCTTTGATCACGATGCACGCAAATTACCATAGCGCCGCGTTTGATAACATAACGGGGATTGCTATTGATCCCTTATTTTCTGCTATATAGAATTAATCACCTTGCGTAACATTTCGGTACTTATTTCCCAACCGAAACGTAACTAAGCTCACACAGATACACCTTCCAACGAGTTTCTTACCGTACTGGTGGAGCGGGCACGAGAGAAGCAAAAAAAAAACAGAATCAAAACAGCTAACTAGTGTCGTGATGAGTGCGTGCTACCACAAGAACGACCCGGGAAGTGAGGCGGTTTAAGTCATACATTAGCCCGAAATAATTTGGTGCCATGGTTTCGGAACTTATACAGCGCTCGTTGACAGGGAGCTTTCATAGTGGAGATTTGCTATGCAGTGTTCGTACACGCGAGGGAGGGAGGTTGGGATCATGGAATGCGTGGATAATGGCACCCGTGTAGCGTAATGTGTTGAGGGTGTAAAGTTAGCAGCCATTTCTTCTTATGCCTTTTAATCGCTGCATTTCCTTGAAAGATGTTAGACGCAACATTCCCTAATACGCATATGTCCGCTACTGCACACTGACCTTGATTGACCACACCAGTTAATTCCCTTGTGATGTGCGTGCTAGTGCTTACCATCCTTTCGATCATAGTATGGTTGTGAAAATTATGAAATAAGAATCATTTATCGTTTGCTTTTTCTATTCGTTTTAAGTACCTTCTCCACACAAAATGACCCACACTGAGGCCAGTGGGTTGGGAAGAAAAAATAACAAACCAAAAAAAAAAAACTTAAAAACACCAGGTGTTGATTGGCTTTATTTCCTGAACAAACAACAAGCGCCACTATTTTATCGAAGATAAATGAAGAAGAAAAAAAACATCCCTAAAAAGAGCTTAGCCAGATGCAGTTAATGGTCAGATGAAGCGTAATGGCAGCGTGAAATTGGTAAGCAATAGCTATGAAATGAAATAAACGTTTTCTGCAGACTCCTTATAGTACGTTCATGAAAGATATTTTAATGCCCGGGCAGTTCAAGGTGTACTGGCGGGGGAAAGGGTGATAGGAAGAAACGAGCAGCGCCGTATTTCTAAACGGCCAAAGAAGCACCTTTTGCTTTTCGTCATCTTTATACCTTTTATTACCTTTATTGACAAAAGTTTACTGGGAAAAGGTTGTAAATTTATATTATAATTGTTTAGATGATTCTGTGGAACACTCACTTATATTTGATACATTATTCTGCAAAAATGTATAATTTAAAAAAAAAAAAAACTATTCATTACCGTTGCTTACAATTCCACATATCATGCAGCGTAATAACAGTTGAACTAATGAAATAAAATCTCCCCAAGTAACATCGAGGAGAAGACTACAATACTACAATTCCCTAAAATATGTTTTACTTTGCCCACTAATCTCTTTGTGATACAATTTTTATTCAATCTCTCAAAAACTATTTCTATTCTTTAACTATTTACTTCTTCTTTAAAAAAAATCCTTATAATGATAAACGAAACCTTTAAGAAAAGTGAACGTTTTAGGACAAAGATAATAAAAGAAAGCAAACAAGACGAAAAAAAAAAATAAAATGAAAATACACGCCTAAATAGAAAAAAAAAAATACTGGCAGAGAATAATATTCTTTGCAGCGGTTTGCACCATTTTTCAAATTTCGGCTTAAAATATTGTCCACTTTTGGATACATTGAATTTATTATGAGAATAAATATTGCAAAACAACAACGCAAATATATAAACAAAACAACACTTTATATACCGATGACTAGCGGAAACAACCTAATAAAAAAAAATTGCCCAAAAAATGTTTTTTGCAAATACCTCCAAAACATAACGTCGACGTCGACATTTGACGCATATAGCAAGTAATAAATTTACCAAGGACTTTAAGCAAATTCTTACAACAACAACAAAAAAAAACTACTAGTTTCAAGACCAGAGTATACAAAACGAATAAAAGAAGATTAAAAATAGAACCAGTAGACTGCATATAAGTAAACAAAAGGAAGAACAAACAACAACAAGTAAGCAAAACATTGCATCAAATTTGCTATCTTACTTGCTAGCTTACAAAAGGAAGGAAAAAGGGTGTAGCGCTTACCCTCTGGACCGTGGCTTGGGAGGTTATTTTAGTGTGAAAGCTAAAGAAAGAAGGTAGCGTACTAATCTGTTCTCACGGGTAGTACATGAAGTCACGACAACCTCCTTTCCCCCCTCAATTAACGTGTTTGTTCTTCATTCTACCCATTGCCTCGATTGTTCCATCGCGTTAAAGTTATTCTCGGTAGACGAAAGAGAGAGAGAGAGAGAGAGAGAGAGAGAGAGAGAGAGAGAGAGAGAGAGAGAGAAAATGTAAGCTAATGGACGATTCGATAAGAAAATACCAACACCAGCCTAGGGCACGGCGCGTATTACTCACGTCTCTAAGCTTTTGCTCCAGATTCTTATCCCAGTTTTCCCACCAAAATTGAATATTTTTCTAGAAGTAGATATAATGCAACGTCGGCTAACCCGTGAAAAAATGGCAAGGTAGCTATTATAAGCGCATCAGCAGAGACACGTGTTTAATTGGGCAAAAGAAAATGTCGATAGGAAGCTATGGACGTTTCCTACGGCCCTGTCCCTGTACATTGTGGCATGAAGAAAGGGAGTAAAAAAAAAACAAGAAATCCAAACAAAAATATAAAACTATCAGGGTGTATTTTTGTAATCTGTTACTGGTAGTGCTGTCAAAGTGTTGTTTCTCATGTTATGCACCTTTTAGTGGATCCAAGACCTAGCAGTTGAAGCATGTGTAGTGTGTTGTGTAGCTTCAAAACAAGGTGAAACAGAATGTTGACAAAACGAAACAAAAACAAAAACCGATTCAATGTACGGTGCTAAGTGTCCGAGACCGTGCGTTTAGATGTTTTAAAAGAATAGTAACGAAAAGTACCCCGGGCTGCAGTAACAACAACAAAGCAACGGTACCGGTGCAGGGGAGCGGGAAAAAAGGGAGGGTGAGGATCAGGTGCAAATTGTGCAAATGCTACAATCTTATACACACAAAAGGTAAAAACAAGATAGTGAAACCCAAACAGAGAAGAGCACACAGTAGAAAGAGGGTTTTGCTTCCTTCCTCGGATAGTGAAAAGAGGAGAAGAAGGGGAGAGTGGTGGAAGAAGGGAGTATGAAATAAAATAAAAAAGACATTATATATACATCAAATATACATTTTTACTGCTTAAAGTAATATTTTTTGATCCAGTTATAGCAAAGCAAATGTATTTGAAGACCTTTAAACGAATTAAAAATCCTATTGAAAAAAAAAGCCAGAAAAAAAGAATAGAAAAAGAAAAAAAAACTACACACACTAAACAGATAAAACACATAAAAGACAACACGAAAACAAAAACAAAAGGGTAAAGTAAAATAAAATGAAAAAACGAAACACTGCTGCCCGTCACGGGCAGAGTAAAGTGTTGTACAAGCAGCAAAGAAGAGCAGCTGAATACGAGCGCAAAGAAGTAAATGTGGTATGGTTTTTAAAGATCAGAAAATAAAACAAAACAAAAAAAGAAAATAGGAAAAGAGAGAACAAAAAAAAAAAACACACACTAGAAAAAGACACAACATAACGCAATATTCGTGATAAACATACATATATTTCACTGTTTTTATTTGTGAAATTTGTGGTTCTTTTTCCTCAAATAATAAAACAAGAGAAAACAAACAAACAAACAAAAAAAAGTATAAAACCAATGCAAAGAAAACCAAAAAAGAAGAGATTAAATAAAGTACGTATTCATTATACTATATTATACATTAGCAAAAAAAAAAAAACAAAACTCTGGGTATTGTGTTTATGTATTTGTTTTTATTTGAGAAAAAGCAGTTTGGTGCGTAACTGATAAATATATCCCTCTACCCCTATACACGTCCCCTTGCGCCTAGTAACCACTCTACTCCTTCGTATGTCCCTTTGAGATTTTTGTCATAGTAATAAAAAAAATTATAATCTTTTTTTTCTGTTGAAAGGTCGCCTGTTTAATCAATTTCTCCACGGTGTTTGTAGCAATACAATATTTACGTACATTCTTCTCTCCAAATTGGTTCAGAAATTCGCGATCGGGTGAGCTGGGGCACATTAAGTTTGGCATGCCTAAGATCCAACAGAATTCTCGCCCGCTTTAGTTTTTCAGCTCCCGATTCAAGTAGATGACGACTTTACTCCATCTTCTTTGAGCAGTGGCGGATTGGTGCGGAGGTGGTGGCCGCCAGGGTCCTCGCCGGCCAGAGGGCCTCGCCAACCAGAGATTGCTCGCGGACCAGGGGATCATCAAAACACCTTGATCCGCCACCGTCTTTGAGGTAGATTTTTAATGCAGGTACCATCTTGCGGGACGTTTTGCGATGCGTCTGAAAAAAAAATAGATGTGATATTTTTCCACTGATTGTGAACCACAGATTCTGTTGAATGCTCTGATCACTTAAAAGATGGCTAGATAGCTAGATCCAATCTATAGACTTTCGCTTCTCCAGAATCATATCTGACCGACACAAAGTGGTGACACAGTGGCTGACGTATTTTAGATCCGGAGTGAGCAGGTGGTACGAACAAACTATGGCAAAAAGTTCTTTTTATTATCTGTTCGTAACTACCATAAATACACTATTTATGTTCTCAAATCTTGATAGTATGCAGTCAACTAGTGTATATTCTGAACTGGCCGGTGGACTAACCACCAGAAGATACCGTAATCCTATGAAAAATCGTAATATTTTATCTCTTTTTATAAATGCATAAGTAAGGTTGTGATTTTACCTTCGTTGGCAATCAATAGTTTCTTCAGTCAGTTGTTACAGCATATCGAAGAAATTGGATTCTCACCATAAATAGAATAAATGCGGTTATTGCGATCTATCAAAGCTGCCCATCCCTAATGCGATAAATCCCATTTTTGATGTTCATTCCATGATGTTCATAGTATGGCATCATTAAGGCGAGAAAGATCCCAACGCGGTAGATCTGGATCATGTGCTTTGGAAAATTTTCGAATGTACTCTCGTAAATCGAGTTCTACAAAAACGAGAACCGTTTTGTTTATTTTTTTCATTTTTATTTATGTTTTAGGACGGCGACTTACGGCCGTGTTGTTAAAGAGAAACGTTTGGTATGCTAAAATTTATATATTTGATATTTTCCAGCTCCGTTCCAACTATTTGCAAACGATCTTTATGTACTCATGTACTCTGTAATGGTCATGAATAAATGTTATTAAGAAAGGTTCTCGCTATCGTTTCAATTTATCTCAAATTTCTTGTTTCATTCCCTTACCGCATAAGTAAGGTATAAATAGTTTCATCCTTCTCGGTGTTTTCCTTCCATTCATTATCAATTATGATTTCTTTCATTTCCATTTTTCTTCTTCTCACCATTCTAGCATGATTTGTTGCAAGCATATAAAGGCCCCACAGAGCAGAATAAGTCCGTCGCTGCTTTGATCATGACTAGCACATTGCATTCGCAGGCTTTCGCAGTGGGAAAGTCGAAATTTAGCGCGAAAAATGAAGCCAACCTCGAGTCAATAAATTAAACCTACTTCACTCTGTACCTGAAAAGAAACCGCACCAAGTAAGGGGGAAGGGCGGGGGGGGGGGCACTGTGGGTAGTATCTCGAGGGCACAACGGCTAGGCGGCTGAAGATGACTGGTAAGAAAAGAAGTGAACTAAAGCGAGAGAACGACAACAAACAAAAAAAAAAAAAACCTCACACACAAAATCCCCACGGAAATCAAGCCAAACGTTTGATGACCACCACGAGCCCACGACCGGTTTTTATCTGGTGGTTTGGGGGTTCTTTGGGTTGCCGCCCGCTTTTGCCGTTCGCTGATGATGAGCAGAATCATCATTCGCAAACACTTCTCCTGCCAGCGTACAGCTTTGAGCGAGGGCATTCGGGGGGCAAGCGAATTCGGGTGGCAAGTAATCATACACCCTCGAACCTCCGAACCATGCTGCCCCGTTGCGTGATTAGCTTTCCTTTGGCCGAGAGTCAGGGTAGTTGTTATGGCCCGGTTTTTTCCTTCTTCTTTCGGTCGGCAAGAAAGCCGTGCTTTCACCGTGCCCTGGGTGGGACCACCGGTCGCGGACAATAGCACCGTAAGAAGCTTTGCGGTTTGTGCCGGCGTAAGCAAAGCAAATCTTCGTTGAAGTGCGGTTTAATAATTAATCGTCGGGCAATCGGTCGGTCCTTGGGGAGCGTTCTGTTTGGTGCAGTGTGTTTCTGTGCTCGGCGTTTTGCCCGGGACACGACGACCTTGTGGCTGCAAAGAGGATTTGCTGTGGCCGATGGTGAAGACACAGGAAAGAAAGAATGAAAAAGAAACAAAACCCACACCGATCTTGGGGCGGTATTGCATCTTTAGATATTTATGTGGCTACCCCACAAAAGGCAAAAATGGAAACTTCAATCGTTTTGATGGGGAAGGTAAAAATAGTTCTTCCAAGAAAGTGTGCTTTTTTGCGACACGAGCTTCTTGTACAGTGTTGCTGTTACGAGACGGAACCATCGCGAGAGTAAAACTAATGCTTAAAATGGGAAAGAAAAATTGGAATAATATGAGTACACTATTACCAAAGAAAGCGAAAAATGTAGTATAGCAAGTATTTTGCACCCTTAAAAATGCTCAACATTAGCTGCTACTGCTTAATCTTTGCCTCACATCGCAAAGAAATATTAGCAAAAGTCGCTTACCTCATCTAATCCTCCTTTCAGATTTCATCTCCGAGATTTGCGAGATGTGATTTTGTGTGGGAATCGGATTTGATTCGTGTGCCATTTGGTTTGGTTTGGTTCATCGTGGGAATCTCGAAATCTCCCCATCACCCCTACTCCACGGCCCTATGACGCAAGGGACAGCGGATGTCTGATAAGTGGATTTTAATGGAAAGTTGTGTATTCGTCAACTAGCTAGGGTTAAGATCAATTCATGCTGATGAGCTGATAAATAGCGGGCACGCTGAACGTTCGGACAGAGCCGGAAGTTATGACAGAATGATGATTAGATTTTTCCTAATGAGCATCGACTACATAGTGCCATTAGGGAGTCACGAGCTACGGCATTCGATTGTGATTGAATAAACGGTAAACGCTAATAATTTGTCAACATTCTGATGTTTTCATTCACTCCGATTGATTGACTGTGGAATTTTTATTTACGTTGCTAAGGAAGCTTAGAAAGTGATCGTACGTACGTTACCAAGGAGATGGCTGTTTAGAATATTGCAAACATTTAGGAGGATATCATAGAATTTAAGGTTGATTATTCGTCATACAATAAAATAATGTTTAAATTATTTTAAATTAAGATTACTTTAAATAAATTTGACTGCATTTTATTCACATCGCAACGAAGCATTACACTTTAAAGTAAAAATTCAAAACATTATATTGGCCACGACACTGAAGTAACTCTGTTATCCACCAGAAGAGTAACAATTTCACCCCGGTGGTAGCATGTTTTTGCTACGGTTTGCTATTACACCCGCCACAAAAGAACCTTTTGTCTCTTGGCACGTGCGTTTCCACAGCGCTAGGAGCATCGAGCAAGAGCTAACACAAGATATCCATTTCCTCGCTGGTTCGCTTTCCCGTTTGATCAGAAACTCTTAATGAGGTTTGCTATAGATGATGATGGTTAATCGAAACTAGATACTCGCTGTGTTCCAACAGGAACGGTTCCGTCCGTTTTCAGCACTCTCGTTGTTTAGTTCGGAAAGGCGGTAGATATGTATATAGTACCTTCATCGACACTCGGTCGGGATGTAAGAGATGGATGGCCACGCTAGGGAAGCCGCTATTATTCATCAACAAATTCCGTACCCGATGCCGGTATACGCCATGTTGCTGACGGTATCAATTTAGTAACCTGCTGGGCCGATAGTTTCAACAGCCTTGTGTTGGGGACAATCATTAAAACTTTTCTCTTGCGGTACCCCGTAAAGTGTGATCCGAAATTGTGAGAAATTTACGAGAAATGATACAACTTATGGTGGATTTTATAGTGAAGCTTACAAAAAATTTAAAATCACTTTAATACTTTTCACCTTCGCTGGACTATTACAGCGCGGGTTAGATTTCGTTTCATGGTCATCACTTTATGCTGAACAAGAAATCTTTCCACCCGTCCCATCAATGTGTCATACGTGGCTCGTGTTTGTGGCGTCGGTTAGGTTACCGTAAGTATGTTCCTGTATTTTTTTTTGGCAATGAAAAAGTCACGAGCAAACTTTTAATTGCCTAACGACCTCTTCAAAATCCAATTAAAGTGTGTAACGTGAAAAACGAGATGACATGTCCGAGATGCGGAAAGCTTAACGTTCAACCGGAAACCGGCTTGCGAAAGGTAACGCTGGTATGAAGCTGATGTATGATATTCTTTACCGAACCAGTGGCAAATCCTTTTCGTAACCGGATTAGGGCGACGCAGACCAAATGGGCGTAATTAGTTCATTAGCGAATTGCATTTGATGAAGATGGTGCTGTCTAGTGACGTACGAAGACCTACGCTTCAATTTATTGGTCTACTTCAGAAGCAATCTTCGATCTTTTTGGAAAAGGTTGTTCTTTTGGTGTAAACTTTTGTAAGTTTTCGTTTTGCTTTCAGCTACGGTACGGTATTCTTCCAGTTTGTAGTTCAGTTTGACTGGAAGGATCTCTTATAACTTAATCGATAAAATTCTACTCGGGCAACTAATGAGATCTTCTCGGAACGGTGCGTAAAAGGAGTAAATGATTATTTTAAACCGTGTTTTTCGAATAGTGTATATTACACAATTTATATTAATGTTGGCTTAAACCAGTTAAGGGCTGCCATTACTTCAGTTAAAGATACAGTTTAGTTGATGTGTACATCTGTAGCTAGTAGGTTGTCCTGAAATATTACAAAGATGATATTTTTTTCTCTTATATAAAAAACCATATTATAAACGCATACGGGTAGTTCTGGACTGAAGCGAAAGCGTTACTGGTTTTCATACGAAAAACCGAGAATTATAACACTTTCTGGACAATTTCCCGGTAGTGAGCGCTGACTATCCAAAAAGAAGAGCTGTATATAAGAGATCTAGCAAAAAGCTTACATGTTTCATTGTGATTTGGCTAATTGTTATAATACTTATTTCTTAAAGAAATAGTTTATCTTTTGCAGGCAAAAATAATCCTATTCTCAAGGTTTATGCGAGATGTATTTTATATTAGCGAGCGTAATGTTTCGACTTACAAGAGCAATTATTTATTATTGGCGTACCCTAAGGCCCTTTCCTTCTGTTCATAATAATTCTGTTCTGTAATAAAGGTTTGGCATTGTTGGCTGTCCCTATGTACTGGACCAAGTTGTGGTCAACCCTGATTCAATACTTACGAATTTAGATGTATGGCTAGTCAGTGGTCTCATCCATTGTTTGACTCCAGAGCCTGGAAAATTCTCGGTACTATAAGACATATAGCCCGTGATTCCTCCTATTCCTTGTGTTTGAAAGCGCTCTTTTTTTCGCTGGTCAGATCTTTGCTGGAATATTGCTCTGTAATCCCTCGATTCGAGACCATTTTGATAGCATCGAGCAAGAGTAGAGATCGTTCGCAAGGTTTGATGCTCGCAGAGTCCTTGGTTGAACCGCTTTCACTTTGCCTGATTGTCAGTCTTGGTGTCAATTGCTTGGACTCGAAACTCTCGAGATTCGCCGCTTCCATATTCAGGTCCTTTTTATTGCTTCCCTGCTCGATACCTTTTTATGTTTCTAACCGTACTCTTCGTATCCGTCCTCCCTTAATTATCCCTAGACGATGTACCTTTGTTGGTCGCGTCGTCCGCCAATCCGTTATCCCGGCCTTGATGGCGGATGATTCCATGCCATCCTCTCACCTCAATCTGGGTCTACCATGCCTCCTCTGTCCGTGTGGACGACTTAAAAGGACTTTCTGAGCTGGGTCGCCTGGTGCCATCCGCATAACATGGCCAGTCCATCGGAGCCTGGCGATCCTAATTCGCTACACGACGGTGAGGTCGTCATTCAGTTCGTACAGCACGTCGTTCTAGCGGCTCCTCCATTGTCCTTCCACACATACGGGGCCAACAATCCTTCTGAGCATCTTCCTCTCGATTGCGGCTAAGAGTACTGGGACTATAAAGGTACGATACAGTCCCAGCTCCGACCGTCGCGACAGGTTTTTTGAGGTGAGATGTTTCCTCAGGCTGTAGAATGACCGGCTGGCCGCCAGCATCCTAACGACCAACTCCGTCTCTATGCTGTTTTCGGTGCTGACTTTTGACCCGAGATAGGTGAAGTTTTGGACATCTTATAATTTGCGATCACCTATCCGTACATCACCCCCACGCAGTTCCGGATTTCATAGTAGGGCCGCTGATAGTGCCACCATCAATTTGGTCTTTGCCTCGATAATCTGCAACCCGAGGTTTACTGCCGTCTGCTCAACCCTTTGGTACGATGTTACGTTAGTCTACTATAAGTAAATTGCAATATTGTTAAATCCATGGTGGACTTTTTTTTTAACAAACTGAGGTAAGATCTCAGATTTCTCAATCTATTCTTCTGGTAGTACCACGGATTTCACCTCAAGCCAATTATCATTTTTAGACAGGTTTTAAACAAACAGCAATATACGTATCAAATTACGCTTCAATTCGCATTAAATACGTATAATAAATTTCCTATGAATATAATCATCGACATTTCTATTCTAAAAACTGGAACTCGCACATGTCAGCCTCATTTTCTATTCCCGGTAAAATTTGTTGCCTTAAACCAGGGACACACAACCCATCCGGCAAGCAACAGAGTGTTACACAGTGTTTTGGCTCGATCATATCACCATCTCACCGTCGGACAAAACCACTGACTAGCCGCACCAGCATCTCCGTACAGTTGGCTGTGTGTACGTGCGCGATAGTTGGTGGTTTGCAGTGTGAAACCTAAACTCTGCATGCATTGGTTTATTGCCTGTTGGTTACGATGCTCAATAATGCACGCTGCACAATGGTGTGGTTTGCGTAGCAACATGGAGAAATAAAATATGCTAACACGCTCAACTGTTGCTCAAAAACGCACAGATTTTTACGCCGTTCCGTGAATATGCATTGGCGTTGGCAAAAGTTCATCGGTGTGTATCACAAAAACAACAGTGCACCTTGCTATTGAAATCGCAAAAAAGAGTTTTTTTCCGTACATTATTCAACCACAGCACTAACCACATTCATTATTCAAATCGTTAGGTTAGGTTTTAGAAGGATGCTGCACGTTTCTTCTTTAAAGTATAGGATGATGAGCGATGACTGAAATGGCTTTATGTTACAAACTTCCAAACTTGATGCGATGAATTAATATTTTATTTTGCTGTTTGTTGTATGCTTATTTTTCGTCATTCTCTTTCTCATCGTTTAAATGGCGAAAGCGCGGCGCACACCTTGCGACGACGCACCCATTATGAAAAGGTAATAAATTTGTCGACAAAATGAAATCCAATGCTCACCTGGCCACACCAGCAAAGACATGCTTTCCATGTCATTTCGCTATCTTTTAGTTTGAAGCGTCCAATCGTATCAATCAGATAAGAGCCGAATAATAAAATAAAAGGGATACTCCCCGGGCGGTGATACTTTCACCAGCATTCGCTGCCTGGTTTGTTGATTTGCGTTTCATTTTTTCCCTGTGTACCGTAACTGTTGTGCAAGATTGCTACCGAACGGGTGGTTGTTTTGTTTTTTTTTTTCGTTTTTATAGTTTACCGCTTTTTATCGTTTTCACCGATTGGAAATCATAGCGCACGCGGCTGTCTACTGTTTTCCTTCTTTGCTTCTTTTTTTGTTGTTGCTCTCGGTACGATTGTATTCTGTTCCGTTTCATCAACCCGATTGCCGATCGTTTTGTCTCACTATCCCATTAAATGAAGCGTCGAAGGGTAATTCCGGCGTGTTTATGGTAGGCAAATGGGAAAAGTTTTACGTTTTCTCCCTTTGCCGCTCCGGCTGGCCGATGGAACACGCACCCTGAAGGGTTGCGTAGAAACATGGGGTGCCGTTTGGGAGTTGAGTATGGCACAAAGCTTACGGCTCGATCGATCGACCGATGTTATGTTTTGGCATTATAGGGAAATAGTTTCTCTGTGCCGTGATTGATTGTTTGGAACTGTGCGTAAACAGGAATCAAAGTAACTAATGGGATGATTGTATGGAGTAATATTTATTCGTTGAGCTAGTTAAATATTTACTTTAGTTTACTATTGATGTTGTACTATACTATGTCGGGGAAACTGCGCATAAAGCTGTTGTACATTTGTTGTTTAGTGTTTTTTTTTCTAGGCTAACCAAGAATTAGAAAAGAACACTTATAGTTACAGTTAATTCAGAAGATAGAGGGATCAGAATTCGGAGATACAAAAATTTAATAATCTCGACTTAATATCGTAATGAATTGTTGTCTTGTTTTCTTTAATAAATTCCGAAGCATCGTATAATTTTATGGATAAATATTACAGTTTAATAACCAAAATCCTACCTACCTGAGATACCTGTTGCACAGTTTAAAATTGGTAGTATTTAAAGTTTGTTAGAAATTACCAAGAATTCATGTTATTGCACAACAAGATAATAGGATCCCCCCAAAAGTCACGTACGCAATTTTTATGCGATGAAGCAGGACAAGGAATTAAACGAACGGAAAACAAAGAACAATAGCATGCCAGTCCTATTTAACGCGTAGAAAATAGTTAGTATAAAAAGGGTTATAGGGTGACCCGAGAAATCAGACACGTTCCAATTACAGACAGAGTCCAAGTAAAGTTGTGCAAAATTCACGAAGAGCCGAACCTGTTTTAAACGAAAAATTAAAGATAATAATTGTGACGATAAAGTCTACAGTGCTGTTATAAAGTAATATCCGAAATTCGCATTCTACAATTGATCCAACCGATGATCCACAACTATCTTCAGATTGAAGGCTTACACACCACTGAAAGTAATCATCAAACAGTCAACGTCAAACCAGAAATATTATTAATTATCAATTTCTACATGCTTTGGAAGGCGGTCGGATGGTAAGGCGATAGGAGCGACTGGTCTTTAAGTGGCAGAACAGGGGACCTAATCCGATCTGGGTCGTTTCCTTACAGTGAGGACTGCAAAATCCACCATGTTATATCAGCTAGCCTAGTGAGGCATTAGTTGATCGGCATGGGCTTATATCTAACGTGGAAATTCTAACTACTGTTCGAAGTGATCAATAACCATCACAACGTAAAATTCCATCGACTTGTGAGTACTGGATGATCACTTTATACAATTAAACACAATTGAGTGATTTCCATTTAGAACATAAATTGTCTGTTCCACAAATTGGTTAAATCCGGTTTTCACAAAATGTTTTTCTAAAACACGCAAGAATTCTTGAAAATGAGTACAAAAATTTAGTAATGAAGTTTTACTCATCGCTTCTAATAATACTTTACTCTACTTATGGTTAGCTTCACAGCACCATATGCTCGTATGCAAACACTTTTTAAACAGAAATGAGTAATTAATCAAGTTTCGAGAAAATTTCCAGAAAACAGCAATTGATTCAAAGCTGTATTGCTTTAAAAGAGAAAGGTTTTCTTTTTTAGAAGGAATAACATGCATTTGCACAATTATGCTGCTCGTGATGAAAAGTCATTAGAGCAAAACTATTGAAACCGGACCTTGCTTTACGTCCATTTAACTGCCAGTGCACACTAATAAATCTGTTCCAAAGTTGGGATTTATGAAACACTTTTCCCAGCGCCCCTACCTTATCGTGTGAGTTGTTCAAAGTGTCACGCAACAAAGTCGTAGAGATTATAGTCCAAAAGGAAACGTCCCCACGCAGTACCCCTTTCCCCCCGCTTCGAGCCCGTGCATTGAAACCGCCAAACGGGACTGCATTTTAAAACTGTGTCTGTCACTACACCGAAAAATGATAAGCGAAATGACATGACTGCTCGCTGTTTCATCGACTTCCCTCCTCTCGGATTGCCACCCAACCAGCTGGCCGGGTCGGTCACAGTACATTTCCATCGTGTACTGGAGGTGCTGTCTAGATGAAGAAACACTTTTTTTGTTGTTGTTGTCTAGCTTTATCGGAAACACGAAAGACACCAGAAGGAAAAGGGCAACCGGGTGCGAACGAAAACAAACTTAGTGAATCTGAAGTTTATGGCAAAAGCAACTCTATCGCGGGATTGGGTTCGGTTGCTTAATACAGTGTAGATTGCCGTCCAAAACCCTTCTCCCTCGGTCGGGTAATGGCAAAGGGTGGGGGACAAAACTTATCCCAAGACGAATTTGTCCCGGGAAGCTAAGATTTGTTCATCCACCAGCAGCGATGGAATTGTGACATAATGTGTTGTTGCAGCCCACGATGTTTAGCGGACGCTGAAGAAGTTTTCTTTTGCGTTCTGCTGAGTGGTGTGTATGTGTGCGTGAATAGTACTTTTTTGTAGCGTTAAGCTGTTTATCTCCTAGATGCAGTAGTATTTCGCGAGAGTGCATAACTTTTGCGCTTCATTACACACTCTCAGCCCGTAGCGCATTTTGATTGATCATCGTAATCAGTTTGCTTAGTTAAAGCTGAAGTTGTGTACTTCTGCAAATAATTGGGGGATAAGTATCAACTTTATGTAATTTTAATTTATTTAATGTTTTCAGAGCTTTGAAAAAATGCATTCCAAGGAGGTCATTCTTTGAATATAATTTTAATTCGGATTTGTTTCAGCCGAACGAGATGTAAAATAAAACCTTATTTCAACGAGATCCTGCGGATAAAGATTCACATGGTGAACAACCTTCACTAATTAAACGTAAGAGTAAAATTAATTTTAAAATGCTTTAATAATTGAAACTGGCAGCTTTAATAAGAAACTTTCGGTGCGCGTAAAAGTTCCAGCACTTCCAAAATAGATAACATTTTAAAGGAGCGCAAAGGCTCTTTCTCCGCAGTAACCCACGTATAATACGCACAGGTATACAGGCTAAATCACGTCTCATCGTTTCGCTTTTACCGTGTGTGTCAGATGACCGCTAGTGACCGGCTAGTCGCTGGGAGCCAGGTGTGAGGCCAATGCATCCAATCTACCGAACAAACGAGCGTCGGTAATGTTCCGGAAAATGATCATTGCTATCGTTAACGCTTGTCCTGGTGGCGATCGGAGGCATTTCCCGGTACCCGGTATACTACTGAAACTGGTACAAATGGTAGAATAATGATGGCGAAAAAGGGAACGAGCGAGAGAAAATGGAGAATCGGAAATATTGTACGAAAGTAGGAGATAGGAAGTAAAAAAATGAGCGTTCAGCAATCGCCAACGGCTATTGGCTTCTAACGATAGGGTAGGCGGAAATCAATTGAATGAGTTCCTAACATCTTGCTATTCATTTAATGTTAGTGCAGTCTGTGTGCGATACACGTTATACAGAAATGGGGTGATAGTAACTGTGGTGAAAGAATAATGCAAACCAGAAAGACCTGATTGTTCAGAATGGGGGAACGCCTTAACTTTGACGAGAATGTCTTGTTGTGTAGACAATAGATACTTTAAGAATCTTATGCTGCTTATACAACACATCTTAAACAAGAGTTGAGAAAGTTATAATATAAAGAATGCTTGCACTGAATATTATAAGTGTTCATAAATCTCTATCTGTAGAAAACTATATAACGCTTTCAAAAAAAAGAGTATCGCCATTCCTTGTTCTCCTGCAATGAAAATAAAAACCAACAAAGAAAGAAAACAACGCACACACACCCACCCGCTCCTTCATCTCTGGCCATAATAAAAAGCAACTACCCACTCGAGATAAAATATGAACGCTTCTTTGCGGTCAATTGAGCCTGATTGTGCATCACGGCATTGCGACGTTGGCAGCGAAAAACTCGACCATCCGACATTTTGCGAACCATTTTTGTGGGAAGTGGCTGCTTGCCGGTTGGCTATGGGCCATTTTAGGAGGGGGGAGGGGTGACGGGGTGGGGGATGGCGGATTCACAACACTACAGAAAGCAAAGCTTGTTTGTGGTCGTGTGGCAGAATGCAGGCACGGGTATAGGTTCAAGATGTTTGTAGTATTTAATATGCATCGAACCACCGACAAATGGGTGATTATAATCGTTTCTTTGCTAACAAGAGTTCAATTGAATAGCAAGAGCAAGCTGAAGAGTAGGTTACGTATAAGGTGCTAAATATTACAGGGTATCTTGTGGAACGTTGCAATAATGTAGTGGAATCTTGATTTTTTTTAGGTGGAGATTTGCCATTCCACTTTGGAACTTGGCTAAATATTCTCTAGGTGGATGTAAAATTCAATTATATGATTGCAAAGTTCTAGAAGAAGCTTGTACGGATCCACCGTTCATTTGAACAATTACATTATAAGATAAATAAAATATATAATTAAAGTGCCGTGAAGTATGCAATTCGTAGAACTAGCCTAGCAACAAAAAGGAGACAAATTGTCAAATATTTACTATTTGAGAAAATACTTTGAGCCTAATAAAATTGTTGAAACAATGCCATAATTTATATGTGCTGTTTTCAACCTTTATTAGCCAGCTTAGCACGAAGAATCGTACAAACTATGATAAGCACAGTTCATTTATTTATTGATGAAAAATAAACTCTAGTTCCTTACCGGAAAAGAATCTTATAATTACTGCTATTTCTACTCTGAGCGATGATAATTACGCATGAATTTATTAAAGAGTAACACCACAAGTAGCATCCCTCCTTTGAAGAATAAGGTTCATCCTTTTGATCTGTCCCGACAATGCACAGCGTCGCTAGCCAGTTGGCTAGTGCCAATGCCGTGGAGCTGTGTACTACCCATTAATAATTCGATTGTTTTGTGTGCTACACCAGTGGATGGTGAATGAAAACGCAGAGCAAAAGTGCCATGAAGCCGGAAGGAAAAGATCGTCTTAATATTTCACCATCTTTGGCGCACGTAATTGATTTGCCTGCAGACCACAAATTTTGAAGGCCGCTTCCCCTGCCCGCGCTGGTGTTGTCTATACCATCGGGCCAGTAGCACTGCCAGAAGTTGGTACGATTGGTATGGTTTGGCTACCTTCCGGCTAATTTAATCAATGATTCATTATGGCAATAGAAAATTTTACAGTAATTAATTTATAACCCGTTTCACCTCGTTCCTTGCCCAGTTCGTTCGGCGCGTGTGGTTGAACGCTTTGGGGGTGAAGAATGTTTTTGATGAACTTTGCTAAAAATGGCCCAAGGAGAGTTTATGTGCACCGGACAGCAGCAACCAGCCAGCAGCTGGGGGGGGGAAACTTTGATTGTGGAAGATATTTCTCCGGCGTTGGCAAATCAACAGATGTTCATCGCAAACAGAATGCGGCTGGCACAGTGTGCAAAGGCGTCAAACCGAACCGAACTGACGCGACCAGATTCGTTAGTCGTTGGATGATAGGGGTGGCTTTGGTCTGTGGGTGTGGCCCCTCATCATAACCAGTCCCACGGTGAGGTATGATTAACATCCCCCGTTAAATACTTTCTCGAAACAGCAGCGGCCGGTTACGTGAGGTTACTGAAATGCTTCAAGAACTGTCTTTAACGTGGTAAACTGAGAAGCTCATTTAATTGGCTTTCTTCAAAAGTGCCACACCGGCCCCACACTAGATATTCTTCAAAGGAGTCGTCCTGTGGGGTTGTTTGATTGGTAGCGTTTAAACGCCTGTGGGTGCGTTTTTTGGAACTTCGTAGGCTCTATGCCCTTAATGAATCGTAAACGAAGAAGCTCGCTTTGCCGCGGATGGATTATCTTCGCCCGGATGTCGAGTAATGTTGGCAAAAGTCGATTGAACTTTAGCCAATTATCTGAAGTGTTGGTGAGTGTTGCGTCCTTTTATGTGCTGGAGCAGCTTCGAGAACAGATTTGCAGTGCGAAAGCGCTGCTTTGGACGGGAGTCGGGTAGGTGAGATAAGCCAATTATGTCAAAATGGTTCGCCAATTATGTTTAAGGCTTTTAAAGTTGAGCCGCTTGCTGCACGTAATAGAAGTCCCAGGCTAGCAAGGTTCACAGAAGCATTAATTATGAACAAAGTACAAATAATTTCCCAAAAGACACAAAACTCTGTGTATGGATACTCATTTTGGTGTTCTCTTAGAGTCTCTTTTTGTCTCTTAGTAATTCAGCTTTTAATGGAGACCCTTTTGAGTTTTGTTCTTGCGTATCCAAAGATGAAGAACCATTAAAATAAGTCTCGGATGAAGTAGATTTTTGTTCTGGAGACACTAGCTTCGCCAGTAGTTGTTAAGGGTTTTAGAAAAAGCATGTTAATTGTAGTATAACAATAAAGCTCTTTTAACTGGTTACTGGATAAAATTGCAGACAATTGTAAATTTTAAAGTGCAATTGTAATGCAAACTTCACATCAAGAAAATAACGATTCGTTAAAACCAGAATGGCTGCTTGCAGCGTTTAGTGTAAAACTAAATGGGTTGGAAACTTCTAATGCATGGTACATAAAGTATTCAGCAAATCGGTCATGCAAAGTCTCCTTTACCAACTTTCCAGGTTTGAGTTAGTTTGATGAAAAGGTGTATGGCAATTTATATGTTTTCTTGCACAACTATTCTTCCCCGGACTATCACCATTGGCTCCCATTTGGCAAGTACAAACAACACAGACCCCACGTGACGTTGTTTTTGCAGTGGCTACTTACTTTCGGTTTTATGGCCAAACTTTACTCCAGATTAATTCGTGTTCCGTTCCCGGGGCTACACCACTTCCCGTCTACTGACCGGGTGAATAATGCATCATTTATGCTAGTAACCCATGCCTTCGTATGCCAAACCCGAAGCAAAATCATAAACTCTCCCGTCGAGAATGTGCACAAAAACTTGTGTGTGTATGGTTTTTGTTGTTTTTTTTACTTTCATTTGTTTCTGTTTTTTCCTCTTTTTCTCTTTCTCGCTCTTTCTCTCTCTGCCGTTTGTGTGAGTGTCTTTGCTCAAGTTTTATGAGTTTTCGCACAATCATCTTTCCATTATTTTGCCACCCTTTTTATGCTTTGTTTCTTTTGGCAGAAGGGACGCTTCCTTTCAAAAGCGCCGAAAGACTGACACACACAAGTTCTTATCTTCAGCGCTGGGTTCCGGCCGAGGGCAGCTTTGTAAACCTTTGTGGATAGTGCTTCGGTACACGGGTCTCTCGTCGTTGTATGCGGTGAAAGTCGTAAAAAAGAAACTATTTGTTTGCTTTAGGCAGTAGGCGAATGAGTTGTAAAGCAGGTTCCTTAAGGATCTTGGAAGAGAAGGCAGGGAATCGGAATGAAAAGCCGTTAAACCGTCTTGAAAAGAATATTTGGGATGTCAGCAGAATGAGGAAGCGCTTGCCTAGGGTTCACCATTATGGCCATTATTTTGTAAACTTTGTTTTTCTGTAGCAATAGCAATGCTCGAAATAGGGGAAAAGGTAAGAATTAAGTTATTAAATGTTTTGAGGCACGGCAGATGAATTGCCGTTTTATGACTTTAGGAAGCAAAAGTGTGCATAAAAAGAATAATCACTGTTCAACGCTTTGTTCATCACATTGTTATTCATTTTTTTCCTATTCCTTTTCCTTTTCCTTTTCCTTTTCCTTTTCCTTTTCCTTTTCCTTTTCCTTTTCCTTTTCCTTTTCCTTTTCCTTTTCCTTTTCCTTTTCCTTTTCCTTTTCCTTTTCCTTTTCCTTTTCCTTTTCCTTTTCCTTTTCCTTTTCCTTTTCCTTTTCCTTTCCTTTTCCTTTTCCTTTTCCTTTTCCTTTTCCTTTTTCCTCCTTTTTTTTCCTTTTCCTTTCTTTCCTTTTCCTTTTCCTTTTCCTTTTCCTTTTCCTTTTCCTTTTCCTTTTCCTTTTCCTTTTCCTTTTCCTTTTCTTTTCCTTTTCCTTTTCCTTTTCCTTTTCCTTTTCCTTTTCTTTTTTTCTTTTCCTTT